>NC_012878.2:24762815-25003160 GCF_000003195.3 Sorghum bicolor
CAAAATACCGCAGACGGCAGTCAGCCCCAGGAGGAGCAATAAGCTTCTGCTGGAGGGTAAAACTACACCACTGTGTTATCTTCTCATGAGCTTGTCCTTGGTTATCTTCCTTATCTTCAATCAAAGGATCTATATCAGACTTATCTAATAGGACTTCCTTTTGAAGTTGCTAAGAAGATAACCTTTGTAGAATAGGTCACTAACATAAACCTTAGCAGACTGCAAGGGGTGGTAGACAAGAGACTCTATTTGTTACCCATGTAACAATATCAGTCGTTTAGCAAGTAACTTATGTCATTCCCTATTGAATACAAAGGACACACAACACTTAAAGTTGGACAAGTTACCAATTAGACAAGAATTGATCCAAATCTTGATCATGGTGACCGCACAGTCATAATCAACCATCTTTATTGTAATCTCTCTTTGGGTGACTTTGACCTTGACTGCCTATATACGCATCAACTACAATTGTTGCCACCAGGAAGAAAGCTTTGGAAGTTTTTAGTGTTAAGGGACAACTGGTTAGTTACCAATAAGAAAGTTAATCTCCAGCTAGATAATGACTCTTTAGTAGCTATAACAGCTATGTCTCATAGACCGTTGTTCTGCAAAGAAGATAACGAGTCGATCAATGATGCAAATATGGCCTCCTTCTCTAAACCCAATGTTGTCAAGTTAATTCCCTCTTGGACAATCACACATATAGTACTAGATGCTATATCTAAGTCACAAGCTAGAGAAAAAGCACATCCCTAGTCTCGGTTAGCATCATTATATGTGTGGTGCTATCAAAGGTTTTATTTTGTTTGGTTAGCCATATGGTGTTTGCTTGAACTGAACCAAAATGAACCTTAGGATGACCTAGAAAAGACTCCTTTCAACCTTTGGTACCTAGCTGTTACCCTATCACATCAACCGATAGTTGAACAATCTAGGAGTCCTACAAGTCAAAAATAATTGGAAAGGTGTTAAACAACAAATCTTAGATTTATTATCTTGGAGCTGTGGTTTGATCCTAGAAAGGAATCCTCAATCTCAAAAGAAGTTTCACCAAGCTATTTCACTACTGTGCAAACCGACCGAGCTTACTAAGCAACTACTTAGTGATGGAAATTTCATAGTTGACTTGCTTGGTAGTAGCTTGTTTCCCTAGTTCGGCGAATACTTGCAACTGTTGTTGTCCTCTAGACCTTGCTATCGCCCATCTTTAATAATGCCTATCCAGTACTAAAATGCCTTGGGTATCTTCTATGTTCATTTTACCCAAGAGGTTGTATCTGTTATGACCTAGATAACTGTTAACACTTGAGCCATGAAATTCCTTGAATGGTGAGCATTGACTTGATAGACTCAGATAATATAGTGTTGTTATCAGAGAAAGAGAACTGCACACATGGAACCTTATGTAGCTTTCCATTGATTGGCATCGGAATGATTGGACCTTATGACCAAAATAGACATCGTTTGTTGGTTAGCTGGGTTCTCATAACCTCAAAGGATGTTTTATCTAGTTCATGATCTCATCCCCTACGGGAGGTTGTGCTCAAGCCATTCTGTTAGAGGACTGCTTTTCGAGCCTTGTGAACATAGATGGAAACATTGTATTGAGTGCTTTATTATGCTGTGAACCATCCATCATATATTGGGAATGAAGTGCATGTGATAGTGTTGTCTTAAATTCCTCCCAAAGTAACAATACTTCACGGAAGTCAATAAAGGAAATTCTTTAGACAAATATTCACTATGAAGAACCAGTATGAGAAAGTGTCTTGACCAAATTAGCCTCTCTGATGCTTGGGGATAAGTAGTTGACTGCTATCGCCAATGTTAGAAGTGAATAACATGCTTCTCTACCCTTGGAAGTCTTTTGTCCTGAATCTCGGGAAGAGATTCTTTTAAGGGGGGAGGGTTGTAACACCCTAGGTGTTTGCCACAAGTTAGACCTTAGGTTTTGAGCTCAAACATGTCATGATAAGTGGTGATGATCATGTTAAAGTCAATCCATGAAAGTGAGCCTCAAGTTAAACTTGGAGAACACACCCTTGCTTACATATAGGCCCTTTTCAAAGTGCATTCTTGGGTGACATAAATGAAACATCTCTCATGTGTCCCACATCCATCACTGCCTATAGTGAGCACTCAAAAAGTTTCATGAAGTTCGGAATCAAAAGGTCACATGAAATGATAAGTTACATTCTTGTTGAAATGACCTCATTAAGTGAATGGAACCATGGGTCATCAACCAAACCTTGCAACCCTGCCCAAATAACTCTAGACGAACTCTATAACAAAAGTCATGAAGGGTTCATGTTGAGCTTCTGCCCAGAAAATGCTTCAAGTGGCCTAAAACCTTAATTCATGCTTTATCAAGTTGCTGCTTTGACCAAAGAGAAAGTTTGACTTCTGTACTAGATGTGAGGTTTGACCTTAAATGAAAGTTGTAGTTTAGATTCTGTCGAACAAATTTTGTTCAATGGTCAAGAGCTAGTTTTGCACCTAACCTAATCATATTGAGCTTACAAGATTCAATACAGTGCTGTTTTGGAACTCCAGAATTTTGGCTAAGTCCTGAGGTGCTCAGTTTCGGGTACCCTAGTTGGGAGCCTTGTATCTTACAAATAATACTAAACCAGTACAAGGTCCTTTTTTGAAAGTTGTAGTATAGTTTGCATACTACAATCTTTGTTAAAGTTACTAAGTCTGAATCATCTTCTAAGCATGTCAAATAATAGTCACAATATTGAATCTGCTATAATTTCCAGCACTTAGAGTTTCTAAGTCTAGGTTTGCAGTTCATCACGTTGGCATTCCGCGTTCTCCAAATTTTACTAAACAACTTGCTTGGGTCCCAAAATAATAGTTGGAGTGCATATTGTGGACAAGAGCATGCCAAAAGATGACACCATTTTTGACTTCGTTTTGGTCATCAATTTTGAGTTTTGCTAATCACTATCAATTCATTGACACTCATAGGTTGGCATCAAATTATCTTCTAATCTGTAACTCCAATGACCATGGCACCTTAATCAAAGTTGGAGAGTGTCAATAGTAGAGCAAACTTTGTTTTTGGTCCATAACCAAATTCGGTCCAGAACCGGCCCGAACCGCGTCCCACCTAAGCCACTTTGCTGCTCGGCATGTGTTCGGTGAAATGCCTCAACGGGCGGACACGTCGCTGGTGCGTGGCATCCATGCCCGAGTGCGCCCCCTCATGCTCTGCTGCTCGCCAAGAGCCCTCCCCACGCCCGGCTGTCGAAGTGGACAGACACCCTAGTGCCTTCCTCACCCCTCTCCACCCCCGACTCGCTCTCTCCACCCCAGCGCCCCCAGAGCGGAGCCCCATGGCCGCCGGCGCTTTGCTCTGCGCCTTGTCGCCCAGCTGCAGCTCCTGGTGTGCCCCACTGTGCTGCTGCTACTTTGGCCGCGAGGACATGGCCAGGGCCGGCCGCGCCTTCCTTGCTGGCAGCAACCATCGGCTGGCAAGAGCCCAAACTCTCCTTCTCGGTCCCCGCTTCGTGCTTTGTTCCGTGGATGAAGAAGCGAGGGACCTCGGGGTCGAATACGAAACAACCTAGGGTTCTAGGTGCGAAGCCAAGACTCATATGAATAGTATTTGTGGGCTGTGGCGTGATTTATGGAAAATCCAGGGTCCCCGCTGCAAGATCTGTTTTCCTTTTGTTTTCTTTTTGCAGATTTCATGGAGGAAATTTGGAAATGCATAGAAATTCATAGAAATGTCGTAAAATAGCAAATGTGGACTTTTTGGAATACCTGTGAAATTCTCTATGCAGTAGGTCTATATTATTGCATGTTTTAGTTTGAAGTTTTAACGGTAAAAATACATTTATGCAGTTAGGTTTCAATTGCTTGCTTTATTTGTCTTTTTCATAACTGCTGTGTTATTACTCAAATAAATGTGAAAATATTCTGACTAGCTTTTCATATGATATGTGATGTCTGGTCAAAGTTTCATGAATTTAGGAATGACAGATTAAGAGTTATAAAAATAACAAATGCTCTGTGTTGCTTTGCTCCTATTCTGAGTGGATCTGCATGTTTATATTGTTTGGCTCAGTTAGGTTGTGAATCATGCCTGTATGAAAGTATATGAGTTGTAGTACTTTTCATAAGCTTTCCATCAAGCTAAATAGCATAATTTTTGGTCAAGCATATGTTTAGTTATAGTAGTTGAAATTACTGTTTCAGTTTCTGTCTAAACCCAGACAGGGATGCATTGTTTGTTATGTATGACCTTGTTAGTTGTAGATTTAGCTCTAGATGTTTATAGCAAAGTTGTTCAAAATTTATTAACCTTTCTAGAAAGTACATAACCATAATTTATAATTATATGAAACTCAAGTTATGGCTGTTTAATGTGGCATGATAGATTCTGTCCATGTTTTGGACAGAGATGTCTTTATGGGGCTTGATAAATGGTTTATAATTATAAATAAAAATCTAAAAATGGAAAAATGTTGCTCTAGTACATACATATGATATTGTTGTACCATGTTTATATATAATATGGCCATGTGTTTGAAGAAAATATGATTTGTACATTTATCTTGCTCTCACATGGTTAATTGCAATAGCAATTTGTCTTTTTCATAGCTGTAGCTATGCTTATCCAAATGCAGTGAAATTTATACAGTAGACTATGGATGGTATGTAGAATCTACTGTAATTGTTGTAGAATTTACTGTGCATGTTTGGTATATGTTCTTTAATTCACCTTATAATCCAAATAAATTAAGAAATGCATTAAATAAATTTATTTGGTAATGCCCACTATGTTTTCTGGTGTTCTTTAGATATATGCAAACTGTTGGTAACAATGGTTTTGCTCAAATGCATGTTTGAAACATAAGTTAATAATAAATTGTTTGCAATTGTTGTTTCTGGACAGTTTCTGGAACTGTTTGGATTACAATGTGTAAATGATGTTTTATGGGAATCTTGTTTACAGAAAAGTTGTAGATAATTCATTTATCTAGCTGCTGTCAAAATTTGGTAGTATTTGGTTATGTGGTTTGTGAATTATGTCTGTTCAAAGTTTGATTCCAGAAAGGGCTGCTCTCTGTTTGTCAGGGATAGATTCTGGAAATTTATAATTTCGACCAGCTTAAGTTGAGAATCATGCTTTTATGTCTAAATATCAAATGTAGATAATTTCTTAAGATTTCCAGAATGTCTTCTTGCATGTCTTTTAGAGTTGTTTAACTCCAGTTATGATTTATTTACTCAGCTGCTGTTAACAGTCCTAAAAATGGCAGATTCCTTGTATTGCTGTTGCTTGGTATATTGCTATGTATGACTCATGTCTTTGGTAATGGCCAAGTTAATATATCTGAGACCTTGTGAAACATGTATGCCATGTCTAATATGTTTAGTGTTGCATTCTTTGTTGACTTAGCATGTTGGTTGTGTAATCATTAAGTGAGCAGTGAGATGTGCTCAAGTATGTTTAGTGTAACCATGCTCTTGCCATGCTTCTTGTGTGTGATGCTTTGTCTATAGCACTTCTATGTGTTCATACGCTTGCATCTTGCATCTCATTTAGGTACGCTAGATGAACCACGTGAAGGACGTGATGGTGGACCTATCGGGATGATGGAAGGACTACACAAGTGTTGTCATCTTAGATGTCGTCAAGATGGTGAAAGCTAACTTAACTGACTTGTGTCGGATAACAGGCAAGCCCCGGAGCATTCTAAGTCTCCTACCCTCTCTTTTTATAAAAGCACAAGGGTATAACTTTATATGATGCATTAGGTGATAGGAGTTGAATGAAACCTTTGGTGCATATATTCCTACCTTGTCCACTATATGAAACTACCTGAACCCTTACTAGTATAATGAAGACGTTCTATGCTTAGCTATGCTTAGCTCGGTAGAAGCCGGGTGATTTCCTGTCACCTGCGAGAGATAGGTGGATACTTGATCACGGTTGGCTATATTTGCTATCGTGGAAATGACCATGTGCTAATAATGAATTTGAGACCGGGCGGGATGACGATAGTGAAGCAACAAGGCATGGAGGTCTTGGGTGTGAATCTATCCCCGTCTGTGTCGATTAAGGACCGATACGCTATACGTCCTCGTGTCATGTTGAACGCATGCCTACCACTAAGCTGGCCGGATAAGTCGTTCCGACCGCGAAGCCTACGAGTGCATCTCCGGCCGGATACCCCGTTCGGTTTAAGTGCGCACCCCGGTTGGTAGTAAGGATGTGCCGGGAGTCAATGGCGTAAGACCGAGGAGTCAGGTTAGAGTCCTGACCCTGGCAGATTGGCGGTCACTGGGGGTGCGGCGCCGTACGGACCCGCGAATTGGTCCGGAGTTGTGCTAAAGGTGAGCCAAGCTACTCTAGCTAAGTACGCCTGGGTGAGTGCTAGGAATACCCCTCTAGCTGGATAGGAATCGATTCGAATCGCCGTCTCTCCCGGATAGTGAGAACTTGACTCGAGCAGTGGCAACGTAGATAAACTAAATGAAACATAATGGTTATGATGATGATGATGGCTACATGATAAACCGGATATGGTTATTAATGTGATGCTCATTAGTCAAGTGATTGCTATAGAATAGGTACAAATCTAGCTATGGTAGCTTTATTGAACTTGATGCTAAAATATTGACTAAAAGGTTGAAAGTAAGGACTCATGGTAGTAATGCTCTTTTTGGCAAAGTTATGCTATCCAACCAACTCCACCAAAAAGCCTTGCATATCCTTGAGAGTCTTTTATTTTGTCTCCTGTCGGGTAAGTCTAGCTGAGTACATTCGAGTACTCAGGGTTTATCCCACCATGTTGCAGGTGAAGTTTTCAATCTGCTAAAGATGGTGGCTAACCGCCGGCGGGCTCGGTGATTCTATATAGTGTTCTCATCTACATGCTTTTGTCGGAGGATGTCACTTATGCTAGCAATGTATTTGGAACTTATGTTATTGTAATCATTTGAAAGCTATGTTGTTTTCTAATCAATTTAGAAAATCCAAACATGTAATATTATTGTGAACTCTTTTGTAATATTATTTCTGCTGCAAATCTCCGTGTATGTGATGTGTATTTTCTTAATCATGCGATCTTGGTGTAAGGTTGATTTACCGAGGTCCTTCGTGACACTCGGCAGACTACCGGGTTTATATAAGTGAGAGTATGCGCGTGTCAACGTGTTAAACGGGGACAATCGTACTTAAGCTTGTATAAGTTGGGCCTTTCTGTCACACCTTTGTAGCCCATAATCCCATTAGCAGGATCGATAGGGTTTATAGGTGCGTGTCGAACATCCTCTGTGGTGTCTAGATTCCGTGAGCCTCCTCAACAGAACAGTGGATCATCCTTACCAAGGTTAGAACGAGGGTGCAGTTGAAGTCTTCTCTATACATCACTCACATCGAGTCATAGTGGTTGTAGCCTAAAGGTTAGTAGTAATAGACCTGGTTAGTCAGATGCACGCTTTCTCCTAGTGGTAAAAATATAAATACGATACTCTGGATAACATATCGGGTGAAGTGCTCACCGATATCCGTACGCTTGCGGATTAATTCCTGATTGCGTTACCAAATATCAACAACGTCCATGAGCTCATCCTCCATCTTGGCCATGATGACCAGCCCGCCTGCCACCACCACGACCATCTCTAAAATGGTCATGTCCTCCATTAGAATTTTTAGCACCAGATTCATCAGATTGATGCCGAGGAGCCCTCCGCCCATCTGCAGGTATGTGTGCATCAAGCATCCTCTCCATGGCTTGCAAGAGTGAGTCTACCATTTGGCGCAACTCAGCCTGTGCAACAGGGGTTTCTTCTTCTCTATGACAATCACCATGAATATTTGAGTTGGATCCTGTCATGTTAGCACTAAAGAAAAATATAGTGGAATGGGTAAATTTGTGGAATCACAAAACCTCACCTCTTACTTACCAATGCTCTTTCCTGTTCTCAAGGATAGTGAATTGTGCTAGTGTAGCAGTTCTACAGAAATGATTCCGAGGTCGCAAAGATTACGAGTCGAATGTCCTGGTTTCAGTTTTTGGTGAAGCTATAGGTGGCTAAACAAGGGAGGTTACGGTACTGAAAATCAAGTGATTTGATGTGCTCAAAAGATATAATGTTGCTGATATATAAATCACCAAGAATCTGAATATGTAAACTGAATTTTTCAGTGAGCAAACCGCAATACAACCCCTTTCCTCTTCTTCTACTTTTTCTGTTCTTTCTCTTTTCTTATCTCTGAATTTTTTCTCTTTCTTTTTTTGAACTCTTCTTTTACTAACAGGGTGCGGATAACAAATGAAACACAACACAATATATATAAAGAGGGTGATTAGCAACTTGATTAACACAAAAATACAAGATAACAGTACCGTCAAAGGGCTTTAGGATTTTTTTTTGGCTTTTTAGTGGACTATAGGTGATGAACAAAACAGTAACAAACGATAGATAAACTAATTGTAGATATGTGGATGATTGTGAGATGTACCGTGACAACGAAAGCTTTGATACCAGTTGATAGGTTACCGATACGAATCGGCACAAGGGTGGCCCGATCTTCACGACAGTAGATCAAAAGAACAAGGATAACTTGCTGCGAACAGCGAGTAACTAGCTTTATACCTGACAAAGGTTAGATGCGACCAAGCGACGGGGAGAGAGGCACCGAAACCACGAAGACTTCGACTTGATCTTCGAACGACCGCAGAACCACAATCCGGAACTAATCCACACAATGCGGCACAGCCGAACGGAAACCGTAGAGCACGAAGTAGGGGAACCCAGAGGATTCACTTCACAAGTCCAAGAAGAACAAGGGAGAACAAAGGTTGAGTAAGGCACTCAACAGCGCGGCTGCAATATCATGTAGTTTATCAAAATGGTCAAAGGTTGCTAATAGCTTAGAGGTATGGGATATTTATACTAGGAACAACCCTCCTAGATAGGTATGAAAACAAAATAGAGTTTCCGAGGGAAGGCAATGTGAAAGGCCCCCTCGGAATGGATTCCCGAACTAGCTTCGCGTGGCTGTTGGCCTCCAGAGCAGTTTCTTGGGTGTGAAACTAGACTCCGAGAGCTTTCGAGCAATGTATGCCATTCAGCACGAAACATTGTGGATTGGTATAATTTTACTTGGCAAGTTGTACCAACATTCTGTCACGACAGACTGTTTACCTTCTGAGCAGTCTATACTAATTCTGGTCTGCAGGCAATAATGGTGTATCCAAACTGGTCGCCACGAGATACATTAGAAAGTGGACTCGACAAGCTTTCCAACAAGTCCTCATGGGTCTTCATAGCTTTTGTAAGTAAAAAGTTATGAAGATTTCTTTGCACTGGTCCGTTCTTGACTTCCACTGGTCCGTTTTTGACTCTCTGGTCTATTTTGTAGTGTCTTCTGGGACTTGCACTGGTCCATTCTTCAGGGTCCGATTCATCCTTCTCTTCTTCTATATACCTGAGTATAATCAAGGTAGAACACCTAGGTAGTATATAATTCTCATTAATGTTAAAATGAATCTCACAAAGTAGCGTGTGGACCTCTTGTTGTAGCTTCTTTGCACAACTACGTGTAACCGGTCCATCGATGACTTGGGCTGGTGTCGGTGTAGGTAAAACTTGAGTGGTTGTAGCTTGACTTGGAGCCTGTGACATCTTGCTTGCTGGCATGGTCATATCAGTTTTGGAAAAAAATCCAGATCCGACCTAGAGCGGCAGAGGTGGTGGTCCCAACCACATCGACTACGATCACCTTTGCCCCGACAACGTCGTCGGCCACGCCGACAACTTGCCCTCTACTTCCCCGCTACAAGGGAAAATGAATCAACAACTCCGACCAGCTCGAAGCCATTGATCGCGCTAATCATAAGCTCTCCGAGGCTTTTGATCTGGTGAATTCAATTTCAGGCCAGATCAACGGGACAACACCACTTGATTGTCACAGATCCACTCGGCCAACTCGTGTTACTACACACAAACGGTTGGGAACGTCGCTGGCGATCACGGCCATCCCTGAAGGATGGATCATTGAGATCAAGGCAACCCCTCCGAGCAAGCGTTTTCTGACTTTTCCTCACAGCATGTGTAATGCAACCGACCAGGTTTCGTGCTATACTCGGTGGCTACTCAAGATGGCAGATCTATCACAAAGGCAGCCCGTGCGACCAGCACGTCACTTCATCAACATGGTCTCCGTCCATACTCTACCGGAGGATAATACTGCCAGCACAAACTCAAGCACGGGCTCTGTCCCTACCGAGGTCTTATGCCCCGAGGATGAAGACTATGACTTGGATCTTCCCCACATACCCCCTGGGTTTCTCTCACTTTCCGGTTTTCCCCCTTGTCAAGGAGATCTGGTTCTCAATGTCAACTACGATGAACCAGTCCTCGATGGAGAAACCGACGATCAAAGACAACAGCGCAAGCAGCGCAACGCTGATCACAACTAGCGGTGGGAACACAAAGAAGAACAGCAACGGCAGCTGGTCCCAAACAACCTCGATGACGCTTTCGACATGGTATGGGACCAGCCGGTATTCAAGACCCCGAGCACCAACGTGGCTGTCGCTATGGCGAATCTTAATCGGCTCCCGGATATGCCAGAATGCTAGGGTGTCCGGACCAGTATACGGGCACACCTAATCGTGGCCATGGGGCAGACAGCGGATCTCCTAAGAAGGACACAAGCTATCTCCTATACGCAGGTCACCTCTGACCAAAGTCGCTGAAGCCAGGCTTCACCACGACCTAGTGCGCATCGCCGCAATTATTCACCGGACAACGACCGCGACAAGGCACCTTGCCGCGACGATCGTGGTCGGCACGCCGGCCGCAATCATCGTGGTCATAGGCTAGGGCGCGACCACGACCAGGAAGTGAATTAGGGGGAAGACCGCAATCTTCGACATAACCTCCCCTGCAAAGATGTCCATGAACGCATCAACAAACGCATCAATGATAGAGCCACGCACAAAAACATGCGCCGTATCAAGTACGACAACGTACACGCCCCGCTGGTTTAAAGCAATTCTCCTCACATCTCCGACAAGTTGTCTGGCCGTGCAATTTCAAACTCGAGAAGCTCAAAAAGTACGACGGCAAGAAAAACCTCAAAAATTGGATCACTCTCTATGAGATCGCAGTCCGATCAGCAATAGGGGACGAAAACGTAATGGCAAATTATTTCCCGGTCGTGCTCGATCAGGCGGGTCCCTAGTGGCTCCTCAGCTTGCCCGAAAATTCATTCAACTCATGGGAGGAGCTACGACAAGCTTTCATCGATAATTTCATCGCTACCTACGAGCAGCTAGGAAACAAATACGACCTCGAGAGGATACAAGATCGCAAGAATGAACCACTGCATAATTACATTCGATGTTTCTCAGATATGCGTCTTAAGATCCTGAAGATCGCTAACGACGGGGTAATTTCTGCCTTCATCAAAGGGCTTCATTTTCACGAAGCCTTGCGGAGTAAGCTACTGTGCAAGAGGCCGAGCACGGTCGCTGAGCTTGTCGGCACGGCCAAAAATTATGCCGACGTCGATGACGTAGAAAAGCTCATCAGAGAAGATGTCAAAGGAACCCAACAAAACGAGTAGCCTCCTCGATGAGATGACACCCAAGACAACTGCAAATGTTTTGACAACTGCAACCTTCGGCGCAACGATAATCATGACCACCGAGAAGGGTGGGATAGGCGCCACGACGACTGTGACAATTTTAGGGGTAAACGACCTCGTGACAACGACCATGAAGTCAACACAGTCAAGCGGGTCACCAGTCGATGTGATTATCAGGAAGACTACAATAAAACCTTGAAGGGGCCGTGCCAACTTCACTCTAATTCCAACCACGCAATGGAGGAATGCCGTGTCCTCAAAAGCATTTACACACAAAAGGCCATTCAAGGTGACACCGCTAAAACAGCAGGAAAGCACGACAGGCGCAACTAGGAGGATGAGGACCAGGACCAGGACTGAGATCCATGCCATGAATACGTCAACCCAACCGACGTTGTACATTCCATCTTCGGTGGGAAAGTCTCAATTGAATCCAAGAGGGAGAGGAAACTCCTAAAAAGAGCCTGCTTGAACGTGGACAGCTCCGACAGCCTAGTCACCGACCCAAAGATTCCCCCCTAGTCCCACCGAGTGATATCTTTCAACAGACAAGATCAATGGGCCGCCATCCCCGAGCCAGGATGTTTTCCTTTGATATTGGACCCATGCATTAACATCATCAGATTCGAACACGTGCTCGTAGATGGCGGCAGCTCCATCGATATCCTGTTCCGCAATAGTCTTCCAGCCCTTAAGCTAACCCAAGCACAACTGAAACCGTATGAGGCTCAGTTTTGGGGAGTCCTACCAGGCCAAAGTTCAATCCCTCTTGACCAGATAACGCTCCCCATGCAGTTTGGAAATCTAGACCACTTTCGCACAGAGTTTGTAAACTTTGTGGTCGCCGACTTCGACGGAACATACGATGCCATTCTGGCCGTCCGTCACTCACCAAGTTTATGGCACGGCCTGCACTATTCATACTTGGTGTTCAAGATGCCAACAGAAAAGGGAGTTCTGACGGTCAGGGGCAACGTCTACACAGCATACACTTGTGAGGAGGAGAGCATCAAGTTCACCGAAGCCATCTACCTCTCAATTCGGATGGCAGAAATTGTGTCCCAAGCAGCACAAGCCCCCTCGACTAGCTCGAAGTACCCAAACAGTAGGCCTCAAGGAAGAACGTCAAGTCCAGAGAGCACAAGGAAGTCCGACTTATCGACAACGATCCCGAGAAGACGGCTCTCATTGGAGCCAATCTGGATCCTAAATAGGAAGACGCGCTCGTCAGGTTTCTAAGGGACAACGTAAGCGTTTTCACATGGAAACTCGCAGACATGCCTGGTGTCCCCTGTAACCTGATCGAGCACTACTTGAATGTCTCAAAGACTGCAAGACTAATCAAGCAGAAACTATGATGGTTCGCTCGTGACAAAATGGAGGCTATTAGGATAGAAGTTACACGGCTTTTAGCAGCCGAATTTATTAAAGAAGTGTATCATCCCGATTGGCTAGCCAATCCTGTTCTTGTAAGAAAAAAGAATAATGAGTGGAGAATGTATGTTGATTACACCGATCTTAATAAGCACTGTCCTAAGGACCCCTTTGGTCTCCCTTGCATAGACGAGGTGGTCGATTCAACGGCCGGATGCGAATTACTTTCCTTTCTCGACTGCTACTCTGGTTATCACCAGATCTCTTTAAAGGAGGACGATCAGATTAAGACCTCCTTTATCACTCCCTTTGACACATATTGCTACACGACCACGTCCTTTGGACTAAAAAACACCGGAGTCATGTATCAACGTGCCATCCAATAGTGTCTCCATGACGAAATACGCAACGACCTGGTTGAAGCCTACGTTGATGACATCGTCGTGAAAACCAAAGACGCTAGCACTCTGATCGACAACCTCGACTAAACTTTCAAGGCACTGAACAGATATAAATGGAAACTTAACCCCAAAAAATGCATTTTCAGGGTTCCCTCCGGCATGCTGCTCGGCCACGTCGTCAGCGACGACGGCATAAGCCCAAACCCCTGCAAAGTCAAGGCAGTCCTCGACATGTGACCACCAAAGAATGTAAAAGACATACAGAAACTCAAAGGATGCATGGCCGCTCTTAGCCAATTCATATCTCGACTAGGAGAAAAGGGCTCCCCTTCTTTAAAATACTAAAAGCATCCGAAAAGTTTGCCTGGACAGAAGAAGCCGACGCAACATTTACACAACTCAAGGTTTTCCTCACGTCTCCCCCAGTCCTTAACGCACCTCAACCTAACAAGGTCTTACTTCTTTACATCACGGCTACTGATCGAGTCGTCTCGACGGTGCTCATAGTAGAGCGAGAAGAACCAGGCCATGTCTACAAAGTTTAGCGACCAGTGTACATCATAAGTGAGGTCTTAAACGAATCCAAGACCAGGTATCCCTACATACAGAAGTTGATGTACGCTATCCTGATCACTTCCAGGAAATTAAAACATTATTTTGACGGCCACCACATCATGGTGACGACAAGTTTTCCGTTGGGTGACATCCTGCACAACAAGGATGCCAACGGAAGAATTGTAAAGTGGGCCATGGAGCTGTGCCCCTTTTCAATGGATTTTCAGAGTCGCACAACTGTCAAATCACAGGCTCTGGCAGATTTTATCGCAGAGAGGACGAACCTCAATGCACCTCTAGCATGGGATACCACCTATCATTGGCAAATGTTTTTCGACGGGTCGTTGAATATCGATGGTGCTAGAGCAGGAATTTTCTTTGTATCACCAAACAAGGACAAACATTGTTACGTCCTTAGGATCCATTTCCCTGTGTCCAACAATGTGGCCGAATATGAAGCAGGCCTGCACAGCATACGATTAGCCGTGGAATTAGGGGTCAAGCGTCTCTACGTCCACGGCGACTCTGCTCTAGTTATCAACCAGCTCAATAAGGAATGGGATACCACTCACAAGAAAATGGATTTGTATTGCAAGGAGATCTGCAAATGGGAAGCAAATTTTTATGGAATCGAGTACATACACGTGGTCCGAGACAAAAATCAAGCAGCAGATGTGCTGTCAAAGTTAGGATCATCTTGGGCTCAGATCGTACACGACATTTTTGTCCAAGATCTTATCAAGCCAAGCATCGGGGATGACCTAGTCGAGAAAGAGAACAGCGAGGCACTGTTCATCCACACCGTTCAGGGTGCCCCACCGATAACCAATAGCACTGACTGGCGTACGCCCTTCATCAAATACCTTACAGATGGTACTGTTCTCCAAGACAAGACAAAGAACGAGCACCTTATTCGGTGATCTAGAAATTATTTACTGTCTGATGGTTTACTCATGCGCAAGAACGCTAACACGGAAATCTTGATGAAGTGCATCACCCAGGACGACGGTGTCAAACTCCTATAAGACATACACGCTAGATCCTGCAGCAACTACATGGCTTATCGAACACTAGTCAGAAAGGCTTTCTGAGTAGGTTTCTATTGGCCATCCGCGGTAACTGACGCCGAAAAGCTGGTTCGACACTGCAAGGGTTGTCAGTTCTTCACCAAAAGGACTCACATCCCGGCTCACGAGATCCAGACAATACTCGTGTTTGGCCATTCGCCTGCTGGGGTCTAGATATGATCGGGCCATTCAAGCCCGCTCCCTGTAATTTCAAATTTGTGTTCATACTGGTTGATAAGTTTTCTAAATGGATCGAGTACATGCCCTTGGTAAAAGCAATGTCAGAAAAGGCTGTGGAGTTTCTCAATCAGATCATACATCATTTCGGATCCCTAACACCATAATCACGGACTTAGGGACTCAGTTGACCGGCACTACATTCTGGGATTTCTGTGATGACGGAGGCATAGTTGTGAAATACGTGTCGGTAGCTCATCCCAGACCTAACGGATAGATCGAGCAAGCTAATGGTATGATCTTGGACATTTTTAAAAAAGAGATTGTACAAAGAAAACGACAAAGTAGCAAGAAGATGGATGAAAGAACTGCCAGCCATGGTCTAGGGTCTCCGAACACAACCTAGTCGGAACATGGATGTATCCTTTACTTCATGATATACGGGGCCGAGGAGATTCTCCCCACCGATATAAAGTTTGGATCTCCAAGGATCAAGTGTTTTGATCAGCTTTCAGCAGACAAGACCAGAGAAGTTGAAATCAATTGTACAGAGGAACAACGGCTAGATTCTTGCATCCGAGTAGCCAAATACCTCGATGTCTTACAATGATATCATAATAAGAATGTCAAGGAGCATTCTTTCATGGTCGGAGATTTGGTTCTGAAATGGAAGACAAGCCAAGAAGGGATGCACAAACTATCCATGCCCTGGGAAGGTCCCTTTGTGGTCGTGGAAGTCACACGCCCCACTTCCTATAGATTGGCCTATCCGGACAAAAGATGCCTGCCTAACTCTTGGCACATAGACAAATTGCGACATTTTTATCCTTAGACGAGTACTCCTCACATGTATTTTTTACTTATGATTAATGACAAGTGTTGGTTTTTTGTTCTATACTTCTTATATGCAGAACATTTCGACAAGTATGATCTTTCCTGTTCTCAACACTCAAGTTTAAATAACAAAATCAAGCAGGACAGTCGGTCACCCTCACTCAGTGATACATCGCTAAAACAAGACATTCACAATGCTTAACCATGGTTTACAAATTTAAACTTTGTTACAAGCTTCCCAGCAAAGTTTACAATAAAAGCCCCTCTAGGCGGTCCTAGTCTATAGCTATAGACTAAGCTAGTGGTCACTGCTCGGGCTGCTCGCCAGCATGTGCCCTAGGCGCCGACGAGGAGGCCGGGGCCACCGGTGCCTGGCTGGTCGAGACCCTAGGCGCCGATTGTCCATCTCCTGCTGTAGACGACTCCGACCACTCCCTGGTCGGCCTATCTAAACCTGGCTGACTAGGCAGAGTAGAAGTACCGCAGAGATTAATGTCACCGATTACAGTCAGACGACAGGTCCAGCAGGCTGACTCGAAGGTCATCTGCCTCTTTCAGACCAACCTCCTTTGCGTACCCCCTCTCCAAGCGAGACAAGTCGACCTAGGGCTAGTGGGCGCGCACCATGCTTAGCACATGTGCTCTGGCATACTCCCTAGCATCCTTAACAAATTGTTGAAGCCAGCCCCATGCGCATTGTGCTTTTCCAATTGGACCAAGACTTAGCGCACGGGGCTAGTCCTCAGGAAGCTCTGGACTAATGAGGTCGAGCACTGGGGCCACACCCTTCCAGACCTAGAAACATTTATTCTTCCACGAATCCCGTTCCTTGAATAGATCCTCAAGATGCTTCATAGTATTAACTTTTAGCATTGCAACAAGGACAAAAAGGAAGTTAGTAATTGGCCCCAAGACAAAAGAGTTTTTAATCCACTCGACAAGTCTAGTCTTACTAGTCAGTTCTCGGTTCTTTGTCCTCAATTCTTCCCCAATCTTCCTTTCACTCTCCAAGATGCGGGAGCGTTCCTGGTTGAGCTAGTCTTTCTCCTTTCGAACGCGCTCCAACTTGTTGACACCGTTTTTGGATATATATCTTTAGACGCGTGTCTGGAGTTAATGAGATGAAGATCGGCAGGCGGACAAGTGGTGGCTGGTCTACAGAAGAGTTGTCGATGAGGGTTGGTGCCGTTGGAAAAACGATAGAATATGGCCGATGACCGATGCTGATGGTGATGGGTTCATGCCGATGACCGATGCTGATGGTTGCCGATGGCTGTGAAAGGCGGTCTGTCGATGGTCATGGAGAAAGACGCAGGAATTACCGATTGACTCATGGCGGTGTACCGGCCGGATTGTGGAAGATAATTTAATGTTTTCTATAGTTATTAGGGTTCGTTTTGTATACGGATTCCGTATAAATTGGAATTGGAGTTCTAGTCGTGTCTGGTTGTAGCTCTTTGGGATAGGGTATAAATTTAGACCCCGTGGCAATGTAATGAGATATCTATCAATCAAATAAACACAAATTTTTACACATATCCCAGCATCTACTTTTCGACGACTTTGTCATATTTTCCTTTTACTACGAGTTCTTAGGAATTCGTCAAGTCAAACTTGGCGTGTTCTCAAGTTCCGCGTGAACACCTCTTGGCCGTGACATCCGGGCGCATCGCTGTTGTCGGGACCAAAGTGTTCGAGTTACCACCTTTGTCGATTGTAAGGACAAATCGGATGGCACGCCTTAACGTTTGAATCGGGTATTAGCCCTTTGTGTTTGCATATCAGATTTTGCATCAACACATCTTTTGGCACGCCCAGTGGGACAGAGATTCAAGATCAAGATCAATATGTCGAACACCGATTTCGACTTAGGGAACGTCATCCCCGTGACAGAAGCCAATCTCAGAGATGAGCAGAAGCAAGCTATGGCAAAAGCTATGGAGGATTACAAGCAGCTATGTTTGAAATCCTTCAGCATCAACAGGAGTGGCGAGGTGATCCAGAAGGAAGCATTGCCGACACCTCGGCAAATAACTTTTGAAGCCAATCCTGGTAAACTGCAAGAGATGGTTGATAGTGCTGTCAACCGTGCTCTGATCAGTCAATCTGGTGTACTGTCCAATACGGTTTTCAATGTTGTGGCTAGAACTTTCAAAGAAGGACAAGTACCACCATCTTATGTGGGTCCTGCCTATCATCAGCCAGGGTCATCGGTGGTTACGGCTCCATCGGCTACTACGGCCGTTGCGGGTGCAGAAGTTACTTCCCCTCCAAGCACGTTAGGTTATGACTAATGCGCAATCTACACCGATGATAACTAATCCATCAACGTCGGATGGGCAAATCAAACTTGCTATGGATTTATTGGCATCGGGAATGTCAGGGTCTGTTCCTCCCAACTGGTTGGGTTATGGTATGCCCCCAAAATTGATGGCAAAAGGTCCTAGAACATCTCAAGTGGCTGACGTGATAGGAAAGGCTCCTATGGCATCGGCACCTCCAAACTCACCGATGACTCAGAATCCCCTGTATTCTACAACTACTACTGCAAGACCTTTCACTAGGAGTTCTCAAACGCCAACATTCCAGATGCCTAATGCGTTGGCAGATCCAATGCCCACGCAGCAAAGGTTTATGACACAGCCAGGGTATGTCAATTCAATGATGATACCCAATTTCCAATCATCGGCAGGACCAACGCTGATGAATATTAATAGTGGATGGACAGGGCAGTTTGTCTTTCCACAGATGCCTCAGCAGAATCATCATGCTGTAGGGTTTCAACAGGGACCAGTCCAACCTGGGTTTCAGAATCAATGGTTGATCAACCAGCAGATGAATCTTGGCCAGCAGCTTGGTGGTCAGCGGGCGATAGTTAATCCAATGTTCCATGGAGATCGTGCACCTCAGAGACACGTGGAGGCTTATCAGCAGGTGCCAGATCCAGAACCACCTCATCGGCAAGATGTCGATGCTTATTGGGCCGATAAGATAGCTGAAGTGATGAGAGACCAATTTGGGATAAAACCCAAAGTCAACACTTACTCTTATCGGACACCGTATCCTCCTGCATATGACTTAATTCCACTTCCAATTCGGTACAAGGTACCGGATTTCACCAAGTTTTCTGGGCAGGATGATACATCGACTATGGAGCATGTTAATAGGTTCATCATCCAGTGTGGAGAAGCTGCTAACAGAGATGAGTTAAGGGTTCGCTTGTTTTCATCATCTTTGTCTAGATCGGCCTTTACTTGGTTTATTTTATTACCTCCTAATTCAGTTATTAATTGGGCCGATCTAGAGAAACAATTCCATAAATACTTCTTTTCTGGAGTTCATGAGAAGAAGATTACCGATTTAGTCAGGCTGAAGCAACGCAATGATGAATCGGTTGAAAGTTTTGTGCAAAGGTTGCGAGAGCTTAAGAATAAGTGCTATAGTCTGGTTCTAGATGATCAGCAACTAGCCGTTTTGGCTTTCCAGGGGTTGTTGCCACATATCAGAGACAAATATGCTCCTCAAGAGTTAGAGAGTCTAAGTCATTTGGTGCAGAGGATTTCTAACGAAGATTTTAAACCTTTTGAACCTAAGAGAGCATGGAGTAAAAAGGTGTCATTTGTTGATGAGGCAACGAGCTCAGATTCTGATGAAGAACTAGTTATCAGCTTGGTAGAATGGGTGAAGAATAAGAAGCCGATGTCTTGTCCTTTTGGGCATAAGGAACCACAGAAGTTTGCATTTGATATCACCAAAGCCGATAGGATATTTTACTTTCTACTTCAAGAAGGGAAAATTAAGTTGTCACCCAATCATGTGATTCCATCGGCAGAGGAATTAAAGAAGATGAAATATTGCAAGTGGCATAATGCAACATCTCACAGCACAAATGAGTGCAAGGTTTTTAGGCAACAGCTGCAATCGGCTATAGAATCTGGGAGAATTAAGTTTGATAATTCCAAAGCGAAGCCGATGAAGATCGATCAACATCCTTTCCCTACAAATATGTTGGATGCTAAGGGAAAAACCAAGGTCTTGACATCAGAGGCAGCTGAAAGAAGTGCATCGGTAGATCCTCAGCACCAAATTACTGCCCATGATGCCAAAGGCAAAGGTTAGATCCAGGAGGGGACTAGCTCAGGAAGACCTCCCTGATCTAGCATTGTGATAACTCATAGAAGGCATCGGAAGACCTGGCAACAACGTGAAGATCAGTATCGGCGCCAACAGGAGGATCGTCGTCGAGAAGAAGAGAGACGCAGACAAGAATGGAATAGGCATAAAGACCACTGGAACTGCCCATTTTTCATCCATTGCTAGGAACAAAACATCAAGCTGCCGACTGTTAGAGACTGCCCTGAATGCAATGGCTATGATCGGTATGATAGATCAAATCGGCAGTATCAGAATAATGATCGGCGTTTTGATGAGCCGATTAGAGGAAGAGCTTCAGTTCATGATCGGCTGGGGGGCAGGCTCAGTGTGCATGACAGACTTGGTGGCCGTGTTAGGTATTTTCCTAGGAACCAAGAGTAGCTTGAGGAGATGGCGGATGCATGAGTTCCCGATGAGTTCATATTTTGCAGAGATGCTAATACCTATCGAGTGGAGTCAAGGGAAAATCATCGCCAATCGGCAAGGCAGCCGCAACTTCCTCCATGGTTTCCAGAGGGGCTGACTAGGACACAGAAAAGAAGGCTGCAGCGTGAAAGACGAGAAGAGTTGAGTAAAGGAGAGAATTCTGCTAAGTCTGAAGATCAGCAGCAGCCAGATCCTAAGGGGAAAGGGCCATCAGCAGATGTTAATATGGTGTTTATGTTGCCGATGGAGTTCCTTGCACCTGCCAGTGATGATGAGGTGGATTTTTCCGACCAAATAGCTCAGTTGGCTCTAGATCCGATGACGGCTATTTTTGAAAAGCTTGCCCATAATGAAAGACAGCATCTTAAAGCTCTGTTTGTCAAAGGTAGGGTTGATGGGCAGCCAATGACCAAGATACTTGTTGATGGTGGGGCTGCTATTAATATTATGCCGTATGCAGTCTATCGGAAGCTTAGGAAAGGAGATCAAGACTTGACCAAGACCGATATGATGCTGAAAGACTTTGAAGGGAATGTGTCTCCAGTCAAAGGAGCCATATGTGTCGAGTTGACCATCGACAGCAAAACCTTACCGACGACTTTCTTCGTCATCAGTGGAAAGGGTGCTTATAATCTACTGTTGAGGAGAGATTGGATTCATGCCAATTGTTGCATCCCGTCTACTATGCACCAATGTTTGGTTCAGTGGGTAGGTGACAAGATTGAGATTGTCCTAGGAGATTCTTCGTATGTTATAGCATCAGCAGAGGCAGATACTTATGAAGGGACCAGATGCATTTCAGGGGAGATTTGGGAAAAGGATTTTCTCAAGGTTGCCGATTATGAAATTCCACCGATCCAAGCAGTCGGTTCTGACGAAGAGTTTTAATGGATAGGCTCGCCGATGATGGAAAATTAGGCCAGGGGTTTACATCGACTGATGATTTAGTGGAAGTAGATATAGGCAATGGTGATAAACCTAGGCCTACTTTTATTAGTGCTAAGTTAGATTCTAAGTGTAAGCAATAGTTAACCGATTTGTTAAGGGAATATAAAGATTGCTTTGCTTGGGATTATACCGAGATGCCTGGTTTAGACCGATCTATTGTTGAACATCGGTTACCTATCAAATCTGGATTTCGGCCACATCAGCAGCCAGCTCGCCGACGTAACCCTAATATTCTTCCTGATATTAAGGCCGAAATAACTAAACTTATCGAAGCTAAATTTATTCGGCAATATCGGTATGTCGAGTGGATTTCCAATGTCGTTCTAGTTTACAAGAAAAATGGAAAGCTTCGAGTCTGCATTGATTTCAGGAATCTTAACAAGGCTATGCTGATGGATGGTTATCCAATGCCAGTCGCCGATTTGCTAGTTGATGCTACGGCTGGACATCGGATCATTAGCTTTGTGGATGCCAATGTAGGATATAATCAGATATTCATGGCTGAAGAAGATATTCCAAAGACCGCGTTTAGATGTCCTGGTCATGTTGAGTTGTTTGAATGGATAGTCATGACCTTTGGCTTGAAAAACGCTGGTGCTACTTATCAGAGGGCTATGAATTTTATCTTTCATGAGTTCATCGGCAAGCTGGTAGAAATTTACATTGATGATGTGGTGGTTAAGTCTGGGGATTTCACAAAGCATCTTGCTGATCTGCGAAAGGTGTTGGAGTGCACAAGGAAACATGGTTTAAAGATAAATCCTAATAAGTGTGCATTTGGTGTATCGGCAGGGCAATTTCTTGGTTTCATGGTGCATCAGAGAGGAATTGAGATTAGTAGGAGATCTATTGATGCCATCAACAAAATAGTTGCTCCTACCGACAAAACTAAACTCCAGTCTTTGATCGGCAAAATAAATTTTATTAGGCGGTTTATATCTAATTTGTCTGGTAAAATTCATGCTTTTAGTCCTTTACTTAAATTGAAAGCCGATCAAGAGTTTGTGTGGGGAAAAGAGCAACAATCAACCTTGGATGAAATTAAGAATTATTTAACAAATCCTGCAGTCCTAATTCCACCTCAGCAAGGAAGGCCTTTCAAATTATATTTGTCTACCGATGAGATGGTCATCGGTTCGGCTTTGATTCAAGAATTTGAAGGGAAGGAGCGTGTGATTTATTATTTAAGTAGAAGACTGATTGATGCTGAGACCAGGTATTCGGCAATTGAAAAGTTATGTTTGTGCTTATACTTCTCATGTGTTAAGTTGAGACATTATTTGCTATCGGCCGAATGCACTGTTATATGCAAAGATGATGTAGTCCGATACATGCTATCTATGCCGATTATGAGTGGTAGAATCGGCAAATGGATTTTGGCGTTGTCGGAATTTGATCTACGTTACGAATCGGCTAAGGCAGTTAAAGGGCAGATTATGGCCGATTTTGTGACTCAACATTACGGTGTAGTGGGGACTTTGGAAATTGTTCCGTGGACGCTCTTCTTTGATGGATCTACGTGTGACCGGGGGCAGGAATCGGTATAGTATTAATTTCTCCTTAGGGAAAGAAGTATGAATTCTCTTTGCCGATTGTCGCCACGTCAACAAATAATCAAGCTGAGTATCAAGCTTTGATCAAAGGGTTGGAATTGTTAAAAGAAGTTCATGCTGATGCTGTTGAAATCTTCTAAGATTCTATGCTTGTCATAAATCAATTAGCTAGAATTTATGAATGCCGAAGCGAGATCCTGATAACCTATTATGAAAAAAGTAAGCAATTATTGAAGGAATTCAAGGATTTCCAATTAGAGCATGTTCCTCGATTACATAATGAGGAGGCTAATCGGTTGGCTCAGCATGCCTCGGGATATCAACCCATATTAAACGCATTATCGGCAATCAGTGCCGATGATTGGAGAAGAGAGATCATTGATTATTTGGAAGATCCATCTAAAAAGGTTGAGAGGCGTGTTAGGTTTCAAGCTACCAAGTATGTACTCCTTGGGGATGAGCTTTATTATCGAACAATAGATGGAGTTCTTCTCAAGTGTTTAGGTAATGATGAGGCTAAAAGTTTGATGGGTGAAATCCATGAAGGAGTATGTGGAGCGCATCAGTCGGCTTTTAAGATGAAGTGGATGATTAAGAGAAACGGGTATTATTGGCCAACTATACTCGAGGATTGCTTTAAATATTTCAAAGGATGTCAAGGATGTTAGAGATTTGGCAATATTCAAAGGGCACCCACATCGGCTATGAATCCCATTATTAAACCGTGGCCGTTCTGGGGATGGGCTATTGATTTAATCAGCCAGATTTATCCACCATCCAGCAAGGGGCATAAGTTTATCCTAGTTGCCACTGATTATTTCAATAAGTGGGTTGAAGCTATTCCTTTGAAGAAAGTAACATCGGCTAATATCATTGATTTTGTAAAAGAGAATATTGTTTACCGATTTGGTATTCCTCAAACAATTACTACCGATCAGGGTACCATGTTTACATCGGGAGAGTTTGATGAATTTGCAATCGGTATGGGGATTAAAGTGTTGAATTCTTCTCCTTATTATGCTCAAGCCAATGGGCAGGCCGAGCCCTCTAACAAAGGAATTATTAAACTCATCAAACGAAAGATTGAAGAAAATCCTAGGAGGTGGCATACATTGTTGAGTGAAGCTATATGGTCATATCGGATGGCATGTCATGGGTCGACTAAAGTTTCACCTTATCTGTTGGTGTATGGGCACGATGCAGTGCTTCCATGGGAAATTAAGACCGGATCTAGGCGACTATCTTTTCAAAACCAGTTGGCTGCCGATGACTATGCTACTTTGATGAAAGATGAGTTAGACGAATTAGCAGGACATCGGCTGAGGGCTTTGATAAGTATAGAAGAAAATAAAAAGAGAGTTGCTAGGTGGTATGATAAAAAAGTAAAAGCTAAGTGGTTTGCCGATGGAGATTTGGTGTGGAAACTAATTTTACCGATTGGGACTAAAAGTTCGAAGTTTGGCAAATGGTCTCCTAATTGGGAAGGTCCTTATCGGATAAATCGGTCTGCTCCTGGTAATGCTTATATTTTGGAGACTCTCGAAGGAGTTGAATTTCCCAGAGCTTTAAATGGAAAGTATTTAAAGAAGTATTACCCGAGCATTTGGGTCGATGCATGAAAGTTTAAGTGCCGATAACATTCCTATCAGCTGGAGTATGATGTTTTAAAAAGATGCCGATAACAGTCCTATCGACTAGACCAAAATAGTCAGCAGTTTCTAAAGGCAGAGCAAGACATGCCGCCGATGGAGAGCTCATATATTCAGCAAGGCCTGGATAGCCGATATGGCACGCAGACAGATTTGATCGGCTTCTTCTATCTCCCTGATGTCTTCATCGGCAGAGCCCTCCACTGGCTTCAACTTCTTCTTCATCTGCAGTGCCTTGCGGGCTTGAATGTTTCGTTCTTCCTGGAGGGTCTTGATCATCTCAGGTAGCTGACTTTCTTCTTGCTGAGCTTGAGAGAGGGACTCTTCTACTTGCTTGAGCTCTGCCAGCAGGGCTTCCCTTTTTGCCGACAGATCGGAGATCTTCTGCCTTAGTGTCTCCCTTGAGGACTGTAGGATGCCGATGCTCTTGTGCTTCTCATCGGCAAGGCATTTCACTTGCATTACTTCCTCTGAGAGTTGGGCATGGGTGGCTCTATCGGCAAGGCGTTGGGTAGCCTTTTGGTACTGGAGCTGACGGCTCTCCAAGTGTGCAGCCTGGAAAAGGATCTCTTCGGCATCGGCAGGGATTTGACCCCTAAGATCTTTGAACAGAGCCTTGGCTGGATCAGAATCATCGACCAGTTCAGCAGTGTCTTGATGTAGCATGGCAGCAGATCTTCTAGTTTTGCTCTGATATCTGCCGATGAAATTCCTACTGCTTGGGAGGAGCTTGCTTCCTCGCCTTTGCAATCAGAGATCTCAATGGCAAAAGAAAACAAGCTGTCCGGAGAATCTTGTTCCTGGAGAAAAATGAGATAAGTTATTTGATGATCAAGTATTAGTAATATAAGGGATAGAGATAAGGTGACTTACTTGTTTCAGAGCTATCTCTCGCCTCTGACTAGTTGAGGCCGATGGTACCACAGGTTGATCGGCTGGAGTTGCCGATGGAACAATGTCAGCTAAAAAAAATAATAGTGATGGTTATAAGTTGAAAAAATAGATCCATCGGCGATAATTTTTTGGACAGTCCTTTACCTTGAGGGGGTGTAGTGCTTGTCCGGATTGAAGAGACTACCGATGATATGATTGGACCCACTGGATCGGCAGTTTGCTCAAATACATCGGCTGATGTCTCCTGTGGCTGAGGTGCTTCTTGTGGCTGAGGTAGAGATGGTGCTTGTCGTGTCTGAACTTCTGGCGAAGAAGGGGACGATTCCACATGAATCGGTGACCCTGGATGAGGAGGAGGCGATGCTGCCTTCTTGCGTTTTGCTTGTGACTTGGTGCTTTTGGGGCCTTTTCTCTTGACTTGGCTAGTGTCACAGAACCGACCAAATTATAAGAGTTAAAGTGTAGAATCGATCGACTAGCAATCAAGTTTCCAAACTTGAGCCCATATAATCCCGGTAGTCAACTGAAATCACGAAGGACTTCAAACCAACTTGCAACAAACCAAGATCGTAGTAATTCAACATAACACAGCGAATGTTACATAGTCATTCATTACCGTCGAAGCGGCACCACATCGGAGTTACTTAGTTATTACAACCCAAGTTTGTAGTAGCGGAGGCAAAATAGTTTACAACACATATTCCAAGTTCAGTTCACAAGTTCTTGTTCTGCCAGAGTCTTATACCATCCATCAAAAGCAACAGGTACGAAGTAGTTAGAGAACCTTGCCCAACGGTTTAGTCCTCATCCCGAGCGGGATGGATACAGGTCTTGCAGAATCCATCATAAAAGATATCATCTGCAACAGGTGGGTATAAACTCTGAGTACGAGAATGTACTCAGCTAGACTTACCCGTCTAGTAAAACATAAAAGACACCAAGGATCATGCAAGTTTGAGTATGGCTCGACTCAACATTTGCCAAAAGCTTAAGTAAAGGCTACACCATTTGTAAAGGCATCAGTTTAAGTATCATTAGCTTACCACTAGATTAGCACCTGTACTAAAGCACTTCACTTTGATTAATACAAAAAATAATAACCATATCAAGTTCATCATATGCTCTTTCTTGCTATCATCATTATCACTAACCATTGTCCTTTGGTGAAAGCTACGTTTGCCACTGCTCTGTCAAGTTCTCACTATCCGGGAGAGACGGCGATTCGAATCGATTCATATCCAGCTGGAGGGTTATTCCTAGCACTCACCCAAGCATCCCCTGTCGGAGAGCCAGCGGGTCACCTTTGGTACGACTCAGGAATCGCGGCTCCGATCAGCGCCGCACTCCCAGGGCTACCACTCTGCCAGGGAGGTCAGGACTTTTAACTCACCTGCCTTTGGTCTTACGCCAATGGTCCCCCGCACACCGCACTTCCTCCGGTAGTGCGCACTTTATACTTGCCGGTCTTCCGGCCTGAGTCATACTACTAGGCTTCGTGGTCGGAACGAGTTATCCGGCCAACTAAGTGTCAGGCATGCGTTCAACATGACAAGAGGACGTACAACGATCGGTCCTTAGCTGCCACAGACGGAGTTACTAGAACCTTGCAAAACTCCACCCGGCTTAAGTCATTTAAATCAAGTTCTTTCCACGATAGCACATATAGAGAATCGTGATCCGACACAACCCTATCTCGCGCAGGTGACAGGATTTCACCCGACTTCTACCGATTAGTGGTAAGATATCTGGACAAGGAATGAGTATAATGCAGCAAGGGTTTCAACACAACTCCTATACGTAATGCATCAATAGATATAACATAATCAAGTAAGCTTTCGAAATTAAAATGGGAGACTTAATATGCTCCGGGGCTTGCCTTTCATGAATGATGCAGGCTCGTGATTTGGGCACTCAATCTCCTCTTCGGGCTCCTCGTGTCCAGCTTGCTGGACCTCCACCTCCGGATTGATCTCTTGGCCCTCGGGGTTCACTTGGAGCTCGAACGTAGCGGTCGTTTCCGGTGCACCTATTGCATGCACGATGAATAAGAAGGTGTGCATACTAAAAGGATGAATGCTTGATAACATAAATGGAACTTCACTAGACACTCATTTACGGATTAATTCTCATTACAAGATCACACAAGAGGACTAATTAGTTTAGTAAGGCTTACCAAGTCAACTATAAACAGCAAGCATTACTTAAGAGAACAGCTCAGTAAACAGATCATAACATTTGCTATACAGATCCCACAAACATGAATGAGAATATCGCTGGTTAGGAGTTGGAGCGCGATACTAGGGCCTAGCTGCCACTGGAGCCTTGGACTGAGATGCCCCTGCCCCGGCCTCAAAAGCCCTCTTGCGAGTCTTGGTCACAGTGTACACAGTGTTGTAGTTCTCTTAGGTGAGAGCACCACTGACAAACTCATTGAAAGTTGCACACTTAGTGCGGCCCATAGTCTTCAACAACTTGGGGCCAAGACCCCGCTTGAAGCTAGCAATCTTCTTCGCCTCAGTGTTCACAAACTCAGGAGCATACCTAGACAAATGATTGAAATCATGCAAATACTCCTTCATAGTTTTGTTCCCTTGAGTTAATTGCATGAACTCAGTATGCTTCATCTCCATGACACCAGGAGGTATGAAATGCCCCTTGAAAGCTTCACAGAAGAGATTGCAGTTAAGCACAGTATTGTCCGGGAGAGCCTCCCGATACTGGTTCCTCCATATGCCTACCGGTCCCTGCAGTTGGTGGGCTGCATGCTCGGCCTTCAAACCCTCGGTCAGCCGAAGCAAGCGGAACTTTTGTTCCACCGTGTTCAGCCACTCCTTAGCTTGAAGGGGTTCTTCAGCCTCTCTGAAAGATGGGGGCTTCGTATCCATGAAATCCTTGAAGCTATTGTACTGGTTAGGTGCTGGCCCATCCGGTGCATTCTGACCACCCTGGTGTTGACGGTCCTTAAGTATCAAATTTAATTAACAAATAAACAAAGAAAAGGATCCAAATGAAATCAACATCCAGACTTAGGGTTTTATCTAACAAAATTCCATTAGTTTTGGTGTTTGTCTATTTCTGTAGGGGGTTATGAGAAAATACAGAAGAAAGGCCCACACGTCGGGATTACATATAGATATCAACGTGCCACGCAATTATCTTACATCTAGAAGACTCCAGAAGCCATGGGAAAGAAGCGGAGGTTGAACGGAGCCAGGCCTTGGGCGCCCGCCCAGTTGACCTGGGTGGCCGCCCCCTCCTGGAGTCCAAACAGGACTCTCTTTCGGGAAAGATCTCCACCGACCTAAACGATCAAAGATAACCGTTCAATCAATGTCGGTTTGATCCAACGGCCCATATTCACTTGAAGGGACTGTCGACGAAAGCTAGTCGGCAGTCTACCTTGGGGTATACCCATGGTAGTAGTTTATCGGTAGACGGTGCGCAAGCTATGAACTTGATGGTGACGCAAGACACGGACAAGGTTTTTATCCACGTTCGGTCGCCGTGTGGGCGTAATACCTACGTCCTGCATCTGATTGTATTGCTGTGGATTGTGTTGAGATGAATTGCCTAAGGGGGGTCCCTTGCCTCTCTTTATATAGTCCAGAGGGCAGGGTTACAAATCTGGAGACTAATCCTAGTCGGTTACAATTGCCATAGATAGCATAATATCAATTCCTATTCTAACCGACCAGAATTCGGCTTGATCTCACGTCTTGTTTCCTTGCGCAAAACTCCGAGCAGTTGGATCAAGCCTCGGACAGCCTTCGTGATGGGCCAAGCCTCCTGGCCCAAATCTAGCCATAAGGGTATAGGGGTTTATACACCCACAGCTAGTCCCCGAGCACCATGTATTGTGATGTAACACGCTGTCTTGAGCTTCTTCGACCAGTGAGACTTGACGTCTTCAATAAGCAGGAAAGTCGCCCAAATAGTTGCAACGGTATTTTAACCAACTCAAAAGACAGTTGATCAACATTGACATCGAAGAAGCAGGTTGTTCGAAGAATGCATGGTGCTTTAATCAAAAAAGATTTCTTTCCTGGTGAAGTGTGCCCACTTTACTTTTCTGAAAAGTATAGACCTCAAAAAAGCAAGCATATTCACCGCAAGGTGAAGTGTGCCCACTTAGTCCCCGAGCCTGGTAGTAGGTGACGTAGGCACGTGGTGCCAGGGTCTAAAGAAAAAAATCCATATAGAAGATCTGATACTGAAATGCATCGCCAGATGCATCGTATCGATGTAGTCCCCGAGCTTGCTGGAAGGCGAAGTATGAGCCTTGTAGCAAGGTCTAAAAAATTGATTTTACCAGTCCCCAAACATATCATGCTCGTCTGTAATGGAACAGGCTAGCCAACTAGCCGACCAACTAAAATAGACTAGTCAACCAGTCCCCGAGCATATAACGCTCTGTGGTCGGTTCAATCCCCAAACTTTCAAACTGGTGGGCTGGTCGACCAGTCCCCGAGCGTATAGTGCTCGGATTGGTCGGTACAGTCTCCAGGTTCTCAAATTGGTGGCCTGGTCGACCAGTCCCCGAGCGTATAGTGCTCGGTGGTCGGTATAGTCCCCAGGTTCTAATATTAGTGGACTGGTCGACCAGTCCTCGAGCGTATAGTGCTCGGTGGTCGGTACAGTCCCCAGGAATACCATACACAGTTCTCCACCAAATCTACCTGTCTTTTGAAAAAAGCATCTCGCCGCATTAATGCGTGATGTGACAAGGCATCCTGACATATTGTTAGACGGTTGCGTAAAAAGGTGCGCCGGGTAACTGTGCAGCCGCTCTTTGCGTGGTTCAAGAAAGGAAACCACCAATTATGCAGAAAAGCCACCATATTAACTGCCGGTAATTATTGAAAACCGAAACGCCGCATCCGCCGCAGGGCCCGCCCACTTCCCTAGAATGCAGGAAGTGGAAGAGGTGGAGCTGTTGTTATAAAAAACTCAATACAATGCCTACACTCTTTACCCTGCCTTTGCCTTCAAACCTTCTGCTCTTGCCATTCCTGCCTCCTGCAACTTCCATCCGCAACTTCTAGCTCCCAATCCTTTCTTCAACGTCAAGGGCGAAGAGTGATTCGAAGAAAAGGGCCGAGCTGATGGTGAAGGAGTGGAAAAAATCCCAGAGGAGCACGAGGTCCCGCAATGACCTCGTCGGAATGGGTCTGCTTCATAACCAAGAGCTCGGCGACTGGAGGGCACCGGAAGGGGAAAGCTATCCCGACCCCCGTGCCGGTGAGATTGTCGTTTTTGAAGATTTCTTCAAGAGGGGCTTTGGGATTCCTATCCATCCTTTCCTCCAGGGCCTTCTTCTTTACTATGAGATCGGGATCGGCAACCTGCACCCGAACTCTATTCTCCTCATCTCCACCTTCATTCACTTGTGCGAGGCCTATGTTGGAATAGAGCTGCACTTCGACCTCTTCCGTTATCTTTTCTGTCTGAGGAAGAAAGGGGCAGTTGGAGGCTCCAAGATTGCAGGTGGAGTATACCTCAATCTGTGCGATGGGATGAAGAACCGGTACCTCAGCTGCCCATGGAACACTTCTTTGACCGAATGGTACAAGAAGTGGTTCTACATCAGGGAGGAGCTGGGCAGCGCCACGTTCTGTGACGTGGGCTACATCCCCGAGAAGAGGGTCAGCTAGACAGACCGCCCTGAGTTCACTGGGCAGGTGGCGGACCTGATGAGTCTGATCGACTGGTCCCGCTTAGACGGGCCAGGAGTGGTCGGAAACTTCATTGTGCGTCGGGTGATACCCTGCTAGAGGAGGGTACACTCGGCGTACGAGTATGCGGGGAGCCAGTACCCGACCAGGATGAGCCCTGACGGGATGGAGAAGGCGGAGGTGCAGCAGCTGATGAACGAGCTGTTAAACTTAGCAGATGACAACTTCGTTCAAAGCAGTGATCAGATGCACGCCTTCAAGCTGGGACGACCAGCTCCTAAGGTAAAAAAATATTGTTATTGACTAGCATTGTTATATGAATATTGTTGCCTCCTGGTTGATGATTTGTCGTTGGCTCTATTGCAGATTGGAGACATTGACCGGTGCGTAGTGTATGTGTCGCTGGGACCTAGTATGGAGAATCCTGTGGGGATGGACCCACCAGAGGGCGATACTGCTCGGTGTTCTCAATACACCAGCAGTGAGGAGGAGCAGAACCGCCCTGCCCCAACCACCGAGGACCGGGTGGCGTGGAAAAGGCCACTAGCGGTGGATCCATCTCCTGCGGAGGCGCTGCCGGCGGAGACCAGCCAAGCTCCAAAGCATCGTCGGCTCGTTAGGATCACCGACAACGACGAGGAAGAGGATGCTGCGCCTTCTTTAGTCCGAAGGCCACGCAGCCGTCTGGACGTCACGCCGATCACTGGCGACCAGGTGGCTAGTGACCCCCCTGCCGCTCACGCCGAGCCGACACACCTTAGAGCGACAGAAGCGGCGGCGGCGACCGGTAGGACTAGGAGGAGGGTTTTTACAGTGACACACATGCGCTCCGATCAGTAAGTTGAACAAACTCGCTTTGACGCTTCCTCCTATTATTATTATTATTATCATTTTTTGTGTTGTTACTGCGGCTTTTGACATTGGTAGAATGTCGTATTTTTGTTAGTGCAGCATCTGACGTTGATCCCGACAACGTCGCTGGCCAGAAGACGGCTGAGCCAGCGGTTGTCGTTGAAGACGCCGCGCCACAGACCACCTAGGGGCGAACCGAGGGGCATCCCACGGTGGTGATCGGGGCTGAGACTACCGAGGAGCACCCTGCTCCAGTGAGGACCGAAGCGAGCACCCCTGCGAGGGATGAAGAGGTTGCGAGGACACCTCCCCCGAGCAGTGTTGCGGAAGAGGAAGACAGAGCTTCGACTCCCCCGCCTGCTGAAGAAAGGAGGGTCCCCACTCCACCCCGAGCAGAGATCTCTTCGCCAAAGGGCTCCCCTGGCCGGGATAAAGGTCCAGTGATACCTGTGACCACGGCTAGGGGAAGCACAGAGGGCGAGGAGACTCAAGCGGCCTCCGATGACGAAGTTGATGAAATCCAAGGTCGCCCCCATGATGGTCGCCAGCACGTTTACGTGTGGCGCCAACGTGGGGACCATTTCATTGTCATGAGGAGCTCGCGGAGACGGAGGAGGCTGCGAGGGTGGAGCGCGCAGCAAAGCGGCTCGTTGATGAGGTTAAGGTAAGCGGTCTTGCGTTCTGCTCGAAATGTATATGCACTGTCGCTCACTTCTATGGGGGTATAAACCCCTATACCCTTACGGCTAGACTTGAGCCAGGAGGCTTGGTCCATCACGAGGACAGTTCGAGGCTTGATCCAACTGCTCGGAGTTTCGCGCAAGGAAACAAGACATGGAGATCAAGCCAGATTCTGGTCGGTTAGAATAGGAATTGATATCGTACTATCTATGGCAATTGTAATCGACTAGGATTAGTTTCCAGATCTGTAACCCTACCCTCCGGACTATATAAGGAGGGGCAAGGGACCCCCCTTAGGACACATTATTCTCTCAACACAATCCAATACAATTAGACGTAGGACGTAGGTATTATGCCCACACGGTGGCCGAACCTGGATAAAAACCTGGTCTGTGTCTTGCGTCACCATCAAGTTTGTAGCTTGCGCACCGTCTATCGATAAACTACTACCGTGGGTATACCCCAAGGTAGACTGCCGACTAGCTTTCGTTGACAGTGGCGTGCCAGGTAGGGGGTGTGCATACAGCTCTCTCGGCGAACAAGATGGTCATCATTCCAGCTTTCGCGGCCGTGCCTGAAGGCCTCACGTTCACCGTCGGCCAGATCACGTGGACGACTCATGGCAGCGGCCTCATGACCACGATTTCGGAAGAAACCCAGATCCGGTCTGGGACGACAGCGGCGTCGACTCCGATCACGCTGACCCCGAGCACTCGACCACCGCTCCCTCTTTACAGGGGAAAGAAGGTCGACGACTCGGATCTTTTCCGAGCCCTTGATCGCGCTGATCTCAGGCTCCTCGAAGCTTCCCGGCTGGTAGATGGGATCTCGTGCCGATCTGATCAAGTCACGTCGACGGACTCTTTCGACTCCTGCCGGCCAACTCGTGTCGTCACACACGAACAGCTGGGGACATCTCTGACAATAACTTCCACCCCCATGGGGCGGTCTGTAGAACTCAAGGCAGACCCAGACCAGAGTCCTCCCTATGGGCTAAACAACTCGGCCGTTCACTACTCACGACACATCCAATCCCTTTTCAACAGCGCGGGGTGGTCGCCGAGTCAGAGCAGTCGACCAGCTCGCCATCACATCAACATGGTGTCAATCCAAGTACTTCCGAACGATCAAGCTTCCAGCACAAACTCTAGCACAGGGTCCGTCCCTACCGAGGTTATAAACACCGAGGACGAAGATTACGACCTAGATTTACCACCGTATCCCTCGGGTTTTTCTCGCTTTCTAGTCTTTCCACCTCGGCGGGGAGATTTTATCTTCAATGTCAGCAACGACGAACCGGTCGTTGACGGAGAAACAGACGAACAGAAGTAGCTCTGTGAACAGCGCAATGCCGACCGCGCCCGACGGCGCGCGGATGAGGAACGGCAATTTGCGCCGCATAACCTCAGTGATGCTTTCGACATGGTCAGAGATCAGCAAGTCTACAAAACTCCTTGATACTCCTTTGTGCCAGGGTGTCCGATCTAGCATACGCGCACACCTGATCGCCGCGATGGGACAGACAGCCACCTTACTCAAAAGGGTCCAAGCTATCTCCTACACAGAGGCCTCTTCCGACCAGACTCATCGCAGCCGGACTTCACCACAACTCAGCGAGCGCCACCGTAGCCGCTCCCCCAATAATCGCAGGAAGGATGCGGGGCGTGGCAACGGTGGTCGGGACACCGGCGGCTACCGTGAGCAGAAGCGTGGGTGTGGTTAGGAAGTAAACCAGGAGAGGGATCTACAATACAACATCCCTCCCAAGGACGCCCGAGACCGCATCAACAGGCGCGCCACGGAAAGAGCGGTGCATGAAAACTTGCGGCGCATTGAGTATGATGCCGCGCACGGCCCCCTGGCCTGAGACAGTTTTCCTCACACCTTCGCCAAGTCGTATGGCCCCGCAACTTTAAACTCGAGAAGCTTAAAAAATACGACGGCAAGGAAAACCCAGAAAACTAGATCACTCTCTACGAGATTGCAGTCCGTTCAGCAGCAGGGGATGAGCACGTCATGGCTAACTAGTTCCCAGTTGTCCTCGACCAGGCTGGTCATCAGTGGCTCCTTGGCCTGCCCGAGGACTCTTTCGACTCCTGGGAAGAACTGCGCCAGGCGTTTATCGACAATTTCATCGCTACCTGCGAGCAGCCTAGGAACAAGTACGACCTCGAGAGAATAAGGGACAGGAAAAACGAGCCTCTGCACGATTACATCCGACGATTCTCGGATATGCGTCTTAAAATCCCAAAAATTTCTCACGACGAGGCCATATCCGCTTTCATCAAAGGGCTACGCTTCCACGAAGCACTGAGGAACAAGCTACTGTGCAAAAGGCCGACCACGATGGCTGAGCTCCTTGCCACGGCAGAAAACTACGCCGACGCCGATGACGCAGAAAAGCTCATCCGAGAGGATGCGAGAGGTCCCGACCAGCCTCCTCGACAGGATGACAGTCGTGGTTGTTTTGACAACAGGAACCATCGTTGCCCTGACAACCATGACCATAGAGAAGGTTGGGATCGGCGGCGTGACAATCGCGATGACTTCAGGGGCAAGAGCCCTCGTGACCACGACCACAAGATGAATACGGTCAAGCGCCCCAATGGGTGGCGAGACTACCAGGAAGATTACAACAAGACGTTGAAGGGACCGTGCCAACTCCACCCCATGTCCAATCACACGATGGAAGAATGCCGTGTCCTCAAAAGCATCTACACGCAGCGGCCTGCTCAAGACGATTCTGCCAAGAAAAACAGGAAGCAGAACGGGCATGGTCACGAAGACGAAGTCGACGACCAGGACAGGGACCCACGACACCAGTATGTCAACCCCACTGACGTGGTCCACTCTATCTTCGGAGGCAAAGTTTCCATCGAATCTAAGCGAGAAAGAAAGCTCCTGAAGAGAGCCTGCCTCAACGTGGACAGCACAGACGGTCTGATCGCCGATCCGAAATTTCCTTCCTGGTCGCACAGGGAGATCTCCATCAGCAGGAAGGATCAATGGGCTGCCATCCCGGAGCCAGGATGTTTCCCTCTAATCCTGGATCCTTGCATCAATAGCATCGGATTCGAGCGCGTGCTTGTTGACGGGGGAAACTCCATCGACATCCTCTTTCGCAACAGCTTGCCTGCTCTCAAGATAACCCCGGCACAACTAAAACCATATGACGCACAATTCTGGGGAGTCCTGCCAGGTCAAAGTTCAGTACCTCTTGGACAGATAACACTGCCTGTCCAGTTCGGAACGCCCGACCACTTTCGAACAGAGTTTGTCAACTTTGTGGTCGCCGACTTTGATGGCACTTACCATGCAATACTAGGCCGACCATCGCTGACAAAGTTCATGGCAGTTCCACACTACTCATACCTAGTCCTCAAAATGCCAAAAGAGAAGGGCGTCCTAACTGCCAGAGGCAATGTCTATACCGCATACACTTGTGAGGAGGAAAGTTTCAACATCACCGAGGCAATTGACCTCTCAATCCGCATGGCAGAAACCATAGCCCAAGCCGCGCAGCTTCCACCCGACCAGCTTTGACTACCCGAGCAGGAGACTCCGAGGAAAAACTCAAAGTCCAAAGAGCATAAGGAGGTACAGCTGGTCGACGGCAGGCCCGAGAAGACGGCCCTCATCGGGGCCAACCTGGACCCTAAATAGGAAGACACGCTCGTCAGGTTTCTAAGGGACAACGTGAGCGTTTTTGCATGGAAACCCGCAGACATGCCCGGCGTCCCACGAAACTTGATCAAGCACTCCTTAAACGACCGCAAGACCTATCAAGCAAAAGCTATGATGGTTCGCTCGTGACAAAAAGGAGGCTATTAGGACAGAAATAATGTGGCTTCTAGCAGCCGGATTCATTAAAGATGTGTATCATCCCGATTGGCTTGCCAATCCAGTTCTTGTATGAAAAAAGAACAATGAATGGAGAATGTGCGTTGATTACACTGATCTCAATAAACACTGTCCTAAAGATCCTTTTGGTCTCCCTCGCATCGACGAGGTGGTCGACTCAACGGCCGGATGCGAACTCCTCTCTTTTCTAGATTGCTACTCTGGTTATCACCAGATCTCACTAAAGGAAGACGACCAGATCAAAACATCTTTTATCACTCCTTTCGGTGCGTATTGCTACACGACCATGTCCTTTGGACTCAAAAACACTGGAGCCACTTATCAACGGGCTATTCAGCAATGCCTCCACGATGAGATTCGTGATGACCTCGTCGAGGCCTATGTAGACGATGTCGTCATCAAAACAAGGGACGCGAGCACTCTAATCGACAACCTAAACCGAACCTTCAAGGCACTAAATAAATACAAGTGAAAGATTAACCCCAAAAAGTGTATCTTTGGGGTCCCCTCCGGTCTACTACTCGGCAACGTCGTCAGCCGCGACGGCATACGACCGAATCCCTCAAAAGTAAAAGCAGTGCTCGACATGCGACCACCCAAGAATGTCAAGGATATTCAAAAGCTCACCGGTTGTATGGCTGCTCTCAGCCGTTTTATCTCTAGACTGGGAGAAAAAGGTCTTCCCTTCTTCAAACTTCTAAAAGCATCGGAAAAATTCTCCTGGACAGTGGAAGCTGATGCTGCGTTCACCCAGCTCAAAACTTTTCTCACCTCACCACCTGTTCTCACAGCACCTCAACCCAACGAGGATCTGCTCCTTTACATAGCAGCGACCGATAGGGTTGTCTCCACGGCAATGGTGGTCGAGCGAGATGAGCCAGGCCATGTATACAAAGTACAGAGACCCGTTTATTTCATAAGCAAAGTCTTAAATGAGTCCAAGACCAGGTACCCTCAGATACAGAAGCTCATCTACGCCATCTGAATAACTTCAAGGAAGCTAAAGCATTACTTTGATGGTCATTCGGTCCTGGTAACCACCAGTTTCCCTCTAGGAGACATTTTGCGCAACAAGGACGCCAACGGCAGAATTGTAAAATGGGCAATGGAATTATGCCCATTCTCCCTAGATTTCCAGAGCCGCACTACCGTCAAGTCTCAGGCCCTGGTCGATTTCATCGCAGAATGGACGGACCTCAACGAGCCCTCCGTTTCGAACACTCCCGACCACTGGTCGATGTTCTTCGACGGGTCCCTAAACATCAATGGCGTCGGCGCTGGGATACTCTTCGTGTCGCCTAACAAGGACAAACTACGCTATATCCTCAGGATCCTCTTTCCGGCGTCGAACAACGTCGCCGAATACGAAGCATGCCTACATGGCATATGACTGGCTATCGAATTGGGAGTCAAACGCCTCTACGTCCACGGCGACTCTGCCCTGGTCATCAACCAGCTAAACAAAGAATGGGACACAACCCACGAAAAGATGGATCTCTACTATAAAGAAACTCGCAAATGGGAATCCAATTTCTACGACATAGAATACATCCGCGTGGTCCGGGATAGGAACTAGGCAGCGGATGCGCTGTCAAAGTTAGGATCATCCCGGGCCCAGATTCCGCAAAGCATTTTTGTTCAGGACATCCACTCACCAAGTGTGGGTACAGACCTGGTCGAAAAGCAACCCAATGAGGCAATGCTCATAGACGACACCACTCCGGCAACCAGCAGCCGTGATTGGCGCGCCGCCTTCATCCGGTATATATTGGATGGATCGGGTTTTCAAGATAAAACGGAGAACGAGCGCCTCATTCGACGGTCCAAGAATTACATACTAGTGGATGGCAAACTTATGCGAAAGAACGCAAGTTCTGAAGTGTTGCTCAAATGCATATCTCAAGATGACGGCGTCAAGCTTTTAGATGACATACACGCTGGGTCCTGCGGCAACCACGCGGCCTCCAGAACACTGGTCGGGAAAGCCTTCCGAGCAGGTTTTTACTGGCCAACTGCGGTCGCCGATGCCGAGAAACTGGTCCGACATTGTGAAGGATGCCAGTTCTTTGCCAAGAGGACCCACGTGCCTGCTCACAAAATTCAAACTATTCCGTCATCCTGGCCTTTTGCCTGCTGGGGTCTCGACATGATCAGGCCATTTAAGCCGGCCCCCGGCAACTTCAAGTTCGTCTTCGTACTAATCGACAAATTCTCGAAGTGGATCGAGTACATGCCACTGGTCAAAGCAACCTCCGAGAAGGCTGTGGAATTCCTCAATCAAATCATACACAGATTTGGGATCCCCAATAGCATAATCACTGACCTGGGCACTCAGTTCACTGGCACTACATTCTGGGATTTCTGTGATGACAGGGGCATAGTCATAAAGTACGTGTCAGTAGCTCACCCACGGGCCAATGGTCAAGTAGAGCGAGCAAATCGAATGATTATCGATGCTCTAAAGAAAAGGCTGTACACCGAGAACGACAGAGCACCAGGACGATGGATGAAAGAGTTACCGGCTGTGGTCTGGGGACTCCGAACACAGGCTAGTCGCAATACGGGTGTATCACCCTACTTCATGGTTTACGGCACCGAAGCAGTGCTGCCGTCCGACGTAACCTTTGGATCTCCAAGAGTCGAAAATTTCGACCAGTCTTCGGCCGACATCGCCAGGGAACTTGAAATCAACTGCATGGAAGAAAAGCGCCTAATCTCATGCCTTCGAACAGCAAAGTATCTCGAGGCCATTAGGCGGTATCACAACAAGAACGTCAAAGATCGTTCCTTCGTGGTCGGTGATCTAGTACTCAAGTGGAAAACAAGCCAAGAAGGAACACACAAGTTATCCACACCTTAGGAAGGACCCTTTGTGGTCGCCGAAGTCACACGCCCTACATCTTACAGACTGGCGTACCCAGACGGAACACGCCAGCCTAATTCTTGGCACATAGACAAACTGCGCCATTTTTATCCATAAGTTCCAATACTTTTCGTTTGTAAATTTCTTATGATTAGCAATAATAAAATCTTTTCTTTTCCGCTATATACTTTTTTACACGCAGAACTTTCGACAAGTGCCATAATCTCCTTCTAGGACCAAGATCCTTAAAGATTATTAACTCAACTCAGTGATACATCACTCACACAACATTGCAGCGCTCAAAACCTTGGTTATGACAAATCAATCTTTATTACAAACTTTACATACAAAGTTTACAATAAACACCCCTCTGGGCGGTCCCTAGTCTACTCATACAGACTACTCTACAGGTCTACTGCTCGTGCTGATCACCCGCACGGCCCTGCCGTCTAGTTGAAGGGGTCGGGGCCACCGACGCCTAGCTGGTCGAGACCGCAGGCGTCGACCACCCATCTCTGGCAATGGACGCTCCCGACAACTCTCTAACCCGGGCTGGTCGGGGGGAGTTGCTGTCCCGCAGAGGTTGATGTCGCCGATCACTGTTGACGACAGATGAAGCAGACCAACACGAAGGTCGTCTGCCTCCTGCGGACCAACCTCCTTGGGGTACCCCCTCTCCAGTCGGGACAGGTCGACCAGAGGATAGTGAGCGCGCACCATGTTGAGGACGTGCGCGCCGGCGAATTCCCCGGCGTCCTTGACAAATTGTTGGAGCCAGTCCCACGCCCGTTGCGCCTTCTCGACCGGAGTCACCTTCGGTGCGCGGGGCTGGTCTTCAGGGAGCTCGGGGCTGATCGAATCAAGAACCTGGGCCACTCCATTCCAAAGCTTGATGTAGTTGGCCTTCCAGGAGTCCCGATCCTTGATCAGCTCGTCCAGGTGCTTCTTGGTGTTTACTTTGAGCACTGAGAATCGAGCAGAAAGTTAGTGCGCACACAAGACAAGGAACATCGAGCAATCAAAGAAGAAGGTAACACGGTTCTTACTAGTCAACTCCCAATCTTGTTGCTTAACTCCTCACCAGCTCGGCGCCTGGCCTCCAGCACGCCAGCACGCTCCTGGTCGAGCCTCTCTTTTTCTTGTCGGAGACGCGCAACCTCCTCCTCCAAGTCTGCAGGAACAATTTCTGGTCAACAAAAACGACTACACAGTTATATACAGCTGCTCGGAATACATAACTGACCTCTCCTTTCCCGATCCTTGTCGGCCAACCGCCGATTGAGATCGAGCAGGCGCTCTTCCTGAGCACCCATCTCGGCCGTCTTCTCCTCGGCCGCCGACCGAAGCTGGTCTACCTCCGCGGACAGGGCCTTGTTCTCGGCCACGATCCCCTCAATCTGGTCGAAGCACCTTTTTGGGTACTTCGCCGTTTTCATTGCGCCCTACAGGAATCACGCATTAAAGTAAGCAACAGCGCATAAACATCGCGAGCAGAGTACAAGACCACTTACCTTAACCTCGTCAACAAGACGCTTGGCTGCGCGCTCCACCCTCGCGGCCTCCTCTGTCTCCGCAAGTTCTTCATGACCAATGAAATGGTCACCCGGGTCTCTTCGCCCTCCGCGCTACCCCCAGCCGCGGTCACAGGTATTACCGGACCCTGAACTCGGCCAGGGGAGCCCTTTGGTGAAGAGGCCTCCGCTCGGGGTGGAGTCGGGTCCCTCGTCCCTGCAGAAGTCGGGGTAGTCGGAGCTCTGTCCTCCTCCTCCGCGACACTGCTCGGGGGAGGCATCCTCGCAGACTCATCATCCCCTACAGGGGTGCTCGCTCGGGTTGTCGCCGGAGCCGGATGCTCCTCGGCACTCTCAGCCGCGGTCGTCGTCGCGGGCTGCTCCTCGGGTTGCTCCTGGGCGGTCTGCTGCGCTGCGTCCTCGATGACTGCCGCCGGCTCGGCTGTCCCCTCGCCAGCGACCTTGTCGGGATCAACATCAGACGCCGCACTAATAGAAATACGGCATTTTACCAATGTCAAACGCTGCGGTAACAAACGCAAAAACAATAATAATGATAGGAGGAAGTGTCAAGATGAGATTTTTTCTACTTACAGATCGGAGCGCCTATGCGTCACCGTAAAGACCCTCCTCCTGGTCCTATCGGTCGCCGCTGCCGCCTCTGTCGCCCCAGGACGCGTCGGCTCGGTGTGAGGGGCAGGGGGGTCACAAGTCGCCCGATCGCCAGTGATCGGCGCGATGTTCGGACGACTGCGCGACCTTCGGACCAAAGAGAGTGCGGCCTCCTCTTCCTCGTCGTCATCATCGGCGATCCTGACGAGCCGACGGCGCTTCGACGCTTGGCTGCTCTCTGCCGGCAGCGCCTCCGCAAGGGACAGATCCACCACCAGTGGCCTTTTCCCCGCCACTCTGTCCTCGGTGGTCGGGGTGGGATGGTTCTGCTCCTCCTCGCTGCTGGTGTATTGAGGACACCGAGCAGCGTCGTCCTCTGGCGGGTCCATCCCCGTAGGATTTTCCATACCAGGTGCTAGTGACACGTACACTGCGCACCGGTCAACGTCTCCAATCTGCAGTAGAACCATCGACAAGTCATCAACTTAAAGGACAAGTACTCAAAGAGCAGTACTAGTCAATAACATTACTTATTTACCTTAGGAGCTGGTCGTCCCAGCTTGAAGGCGTGCATCCGATCACTGCTTCGAACGAAGTTGTCGTCTGTAAAGTTGAACAGCTCGTTCATCAGCTACTGCACCTCTGCCTTCTCCAGACCATCAGGTCTCATTTTGGTCGGGTCCTGGCTGTCACACACAATTTCAAGGAAGAAATTGAATGCATAAACTTATGTGCGCCCAGAGATCAATCACACACATAAGGTGGGCGGGCGCCCTAAGGAGCATAATCCGCGAGATTGAGCATAATCCGCGAGATTGAGCGTGATTGGCCGAAAAAGGTGGGCGGGCGCCCTAAGGACTTGGGCGGGCGCCCTGTCCCTGACTCCGTTCGGTCTCCGCTTCCTTCCCGTGGCTTCTGGAGTCTTCTAGATGTAAGATAATTGCGCGGCACGTTGATATCTCTATGTAATCCCGACGTGTGGGCCTTTCTTCCTTATTTCTTGATAACCCCCTGCAGAAATAGACAAACACCAAAACTCATGGAATTCTGTCAGATAAAACCCTAAGTCTAGATGTTGATTTCATTTGGATCCTTTTCTTTGTTTATTTGATAATTAAATTTGATACTTAAGGACCATCAACAAACTCCCCCAAGCTTACCTCTTGCTCGTCCCTGAGCAAGGATAGACTCAGCAATGGATCAGAAGTTGTTGCAATATCTTTAAAAATTGACGGTACACATGCTTTTAAATGAGGTCTCATCTCTGAGTTAGAGTAAACTGTCAAGACTTAAAACTTACTTACTTTACCTTTCACCATGGGACTTGTAACCGTCACTTCTGTCTTGAGTTGTTAAAAGATAGAACAGTCCAGTCAAGTGCCATGTCGCTTATTCTTGATCAGCTATAGCTCTGGAGTTTTTGCAGATTTTCAAATAAAACTCAGAGATTCCTTGTATGACTCTCTAAATCTCTCTTTTGTGGTATTTCTGGATCCTTACCAAGGCAGTGATGGTATATGCCTTCTCTCAAGATATGTAGTATTTGTGGTATAAGGCATAGTGACATTGCCTTCTCTCTCACCCTACTCTAATAAGGCTTTAATATCTAGAGCTTATAGGTGGGAGATAAAGTATACATACTTACAAGACATTTATTGTGTAGTCAAACCATGGATCCAAAGAAACAAATCAATAAGCCAAATCAAGATGTGCATGTGTGGCGAATGAATGGTGTATGGTGATGATGGTGATAACAATGGTGAAAGTCTAATTCTACCTTTGCTCTTTTGAGGGGATACATACCTTCCTTGCTTTTTGAAACTTTATGAGGAGAATGAGATGCTCTTCTTTTTCTTTCCTCTCAGGTGGGTATCTTGTACCCCTAATTCTACTGTCGGACACTTGTCCATTTTTACCTCTCGTCTCACTTTTTCTTTCTTTCGAGGTTCCGGGCACTTGCCCCTTTTTATTTCCTCATTTATTTTTTTTCTTTTCTCTCTTTTTTTTCTTCTTTTTTTTAGAGCACTCATCTCTTAAGATAATATAGCAAGTGGTAGTAGCAAGATAACTTGAGCAAGATAACTTGAGCATTTATTTCACAAGGGAAAAACACAGATGTTTTTGGCTATTCTCTCCCGAATTAGGAGTAGAATATTTTTAGGTGATTCTGGAGATGGAAATGGATGGATATATGTGGATGGTACTTCCGGAGTAGAAGTAGCATATATATGAGTGAACGTGCAAGTGAATCTTGATTTAACCACATGACAAGCTCCTAAGGGTCTACACAGCTTGACCACACTCAATGCTCATAAGCAGTAAATAATAAATGTGTGGCTCAAAGTCTAGCAAGCATGTATATATGGCTGTGGTAGGAATTTAAACTTTCATCATACAGGAACTCATCATGCAACATTTTAAAGATTTTTCAAAGATAAAATTCTCTAGAATTCTAGCATCTCTAGGAATAGATAAACAGCAGCTCAACCTTCCCATATCATATCCGTTAACAACTTAGATTTCAAATCAAGTTTTCATCCCACAAGTTTAGATCTAGAGCAAGCTTTAAATTATAACAGTTATGTCTAAACTTGAGAGAGAACTTCAAATTTGCAAATTAGGCAGAGCAACTATTCATCATATCCATGCTAGAGTTTTATTATTAAGATTCAGATTAGCATAGCCACTTTATTTATTTATTAAACACACTAAGCAAAAGAGATATATATAAGCACAAAATCTTTATTTGGTTTTTCATAGTTTATGTATTTTAATATTCTAATATAATATAAGTATAAAGATAGGTAGAAATACTTAGCGAGATAAATGGGGGTGCTCTCCCCCAAGCTGAATTTTGACGTAATTTCTCTTGATGTAGCTAGCAGATGGCAGAGGTGTATTTGAAAGTCAGCAGCATTCTGACAGCGATTAGAATGTCCTCCGTCTGCTAGTCTTCTTGATTCTTAAATTCTGTGGAGCTCAAATAGACAACAAAGCTTGTGGAACTAATTAAGTGTTAGCATAAATATCTAGCCTTCATCACGTTGAGCTTCCTCAATAAATATTACTCCTTATTTTTTATATTTTTATTTTATAAAGTAGAAAAGAAATATTTATTTTATTTTTATGCCACCACAGTGAAGGTACTTATGGGTTTTATGCCACTCGTATACTCACATGGGGCTTAGTATTTTTTAACATTTTTATTTTCTTTTCAAGATAGCATGATTAACTAATAATTTATTTAAGGAAAGTAAATAATTAAATGGAAAAGGGAATGCAGAAAGGATAAATATGGATAACTACCAATCTTACCTTTCGGCGAGGGTTTAATGTTTTAAGTCTTCTTGTCAAGACTTCTCATCGTGTTCATTCTCCAGGCGCGTCATTTGATTCAGGTGCGGACCTTGACGTCTGCACCTTTTAATACGGTGTCACCCATGTTCTTCGTTTGCCCAGCAGTTCGAAGTGCGGTGTTAGCAGTATCTTGCTCAGTGTGTTTGTGCTCGTAGTGTACCTGCTCATAGAGACAAGGCAGAGATCAAGTGCATGGGCCCTGTTGGTGGAAAACACCAACAGAACCAAAAGTGTATTTGTTCTTCTCTAACCTTAAGCATAGTGAGCAAGACAAGTTGATGGATGATAAGTTCATGAGTGTAGTACTTATAACATTTGTCAGATCAGATCGCTCAACCTTATGGAAAGATAATCTATCTATGTATATGTCTTTTTCTTTATATCTCTCAATGATTGAATGTGTAACATTTTAGCTCATATGATTAGGAGTGTGGGATCATGGAGGTAGTACTAAGAACAAGGATTAAAGGACTAAACATGTTGAATCAGTTGGGTTGGTTAATCTAGAGTTGTAAATCATACACGTTTGTCTCTTTTATTTATATGGACGCCAGAACCAAGGAGAAGCTTATAAAAGTGATAGTCAAGTACCTTAAGATGTTACCTTGCTCGAAGAGTGATGGTACAGTATCATCTTGTGGAAGCTTTCCTTTCTTAGCGGTTGTGCGTCGTGTTTGTGGCACCCTCCATGGATCATCTCTCTATGATGAATGAGCTATGTCCTTCTTGTGCAAATTGTTAAACTTCATGTGTCACTCTCTTCGTCTCTGATGTGAGTTTATCTCAGGACTTCCCAAATCGATATTGAAAGTTTTTTCTGCAGGGGTTAGTCCGACAAAATATACCAATATCTACTCAAGCAGTTTTTTTAGTTCAATAACCAAACTAGACTCCATGTCTAATTAGATTAAGGAAGGCTATTTAACCTAAGCACCATGCTTAATTTAAATGCCAATGGAAGTATGGCGAGTACTTCCAAACCAACACTTGCTAGTAAATAGACAAAGGTAGCATTCCAGCGTTTATAGAGATCTACTCAAGTGGAGATGAAGTAGTGTGATTAGTATTTAACAAATTGAGCATGTCTCAAAGGTAGGGACAACCAGCATAGCAACATGGCAAAGGATGTTTTTATGTAAAGTACTCCCCCAAGCTTGAATTTTGCAAAATTCAAGTTTGGATGAATTTAATTCAATGTTGTATGATGATTGGTTGGACATACCTTGTGCTTGTCATTCATCCGATCTTCTTGCTCCAATCTTAGAAAGGTTAGTGACAAGAATACCCGAAGGAATATATTTTTTTTACAATTATCCTTATATGCTCAATACACAAGGTAATGTTGCAAATAATTAAAGGCTCATGTTACGATCTGATCAATGCTTATTTTAAGACACTAAGCTTGTCCTTGGGAAAGCATCAGTTTATGTTGGCGAAGTGGTTTCCCCTCCGACGCCAACCTATATCTAGATCAACTCAACGAGATCTGCAATATTTATTATAGACATATGCATCGACAACCGCCCTTTTAAAGGTTTTATAAATAGAAAGGAAGAGGGGGTTGGAGATCTCAAGTGTGGTGATGTCGGAGAGACCAATAGATTGGGAAGATGTTGCATATGAGCATGGAGTAAACGAAGTGGCTATGAAATAAATTCCATGCTCATTAATGTTATCTTCGTCTCTAATCTGAATGTTCGGAGTTTCTCCTGGATTGGTCTCACCTATGTCCTCTTCTGTAGTTGGATGAATCTCATCTTCAAAGGGAGTCAAGAACTCACCATTTGAAATTGAGCCAAAGTTAGAACCTATTAAGGCTTCTTCCTTATCCATCCATTCTACACATTCTAGCGATTTAGAACTTGTGATCAAAATAGGGGAGGTGTTAGAATTTTCTATATGGCTTAGCTCTCCTTCTATGGCATTACTTGACATGCCATCCTTATGGTCTTCATGACTCCTATGGTTTGGTCGTCTTGGTGAATTGCTAGGATCATCATGAGACTGAAAAGAAGAGGGATAAGAGGGATCTCTAAGGTCAAGGATGGATTTAGAACTTGTGAACATGGAAGGGGAGTAGATAGAATTGTCTATATGGCTTAGCTCTCCTTCACTTGATATGTCATCCTCGACTTCTTCATGATAGGAACCAGGACATTCTCTAAGAGAAATATTATTGCAATGATTTGAATTATCCCTGCTTGAAGGTCTCTTATAGAACCAGAAGTCTAAACCATCAGCATCTAAAAGATTTAAGGTCGGAATTCCTTCCTCCCTTGGAGAATTTTGGGGTATTGATGGTTTAGGATCGATAGCTAAAGTTTGGGATTGAAGTGGTTGTGATCTGGCTATCGAAACTTCTTCTTCTTGTCTAGGAACTGGTTCTTTCTCTTTCTCAGGGATATAAAAGCTAGGAGACTTTCCGCTCATTAAATCAATCAAATTCCAAGCTTCACTAGCGGATAGGTGGTGGAAAGATCCTCCAGAGGCCGCATGAAGGGTTTGCTTATTTTTCCTACTAAGGCCCTCAAAAAAGTGAATAAGAAGAACTTCTTCTGGAATAGAAAGTTTTGGGCCAGTGAGAGTAAGGATAATAAAGCGGTCCCATGATTTGCCAAGAGATTCTTCTTCCAGTTGTCTAAAAGAAAGAATCTCACACCGAAGTTCCACCACTTTGGAGATTGGAAAATATTTAGAAAGAAAACTACTATATAACTCCTTCCAATCTCCATGAACACTCCCTACTTTGAGTTTATACCAATGTCTAGCTTTTCCCGTTAAAGAGAACGGAAAGAGCTTCCATTTAAGGGTCTCATCGGACATGCCTTCTATGCGAAGGATGTCACAGACTCGATAAAACTCTCTTAGGTGTGTGTATGGGTTTTCCTCACCTTTTCCTGAGAAAGGTTGTTTTTGAATAAATTCTATGTATTCGGGGTCTATCTCAAAACTAGATGCTATGATAGGCTTTGAAGATTTTGGTGGTTCGAGATGTGTGCCCATAGGTCTATGAAATTCATAGATAGACATGTTTGAATTCATAATAGACCAGAGATCAAGGATTAGATAAGAAGAAAGAATAGCAGAGATGAGGCAAAGGATAAAAGGAAAATATTTTATTTATTTATTTATTTATTTATAAAATGATTAAACTAGTTCGTAGTCAACTCAGCAACCGTTTCCCCGGCAACGGCGCCAAAAATGCTTGTTGACACTTGCTAACACCACTTGAATGCTAGGTTGTCATCCCCAGCATGGCACTAGAGTGTACTATGGTATTTATACGCACACAGATAATCCGGAAGCGCACGGATACCGTTGAAGCTTTTACCCGGTTAAAGGTTTTATCGTATCCACAGGGAAATGGGAGAACTGATCTACGCTCTAACTTAACCAAGATAAGTAAATAGGTGTGAATAGGAAAGATGGTAGAATCAAATAAGAACAATATTAAAGGTAAGATAACAGTGAGTGATAATATGGGAATAGAGAGTAGAGCAATTCTAGTATATGGGCGATGGTAGCAGAATAGAGAGAATAACTATGGTTTCTCTACTTCAAAGGGGTATGTCTATGTCTGGGACGAACCACGTGATAAGAGTACACCACAAAGGATGCTTATCCATAGGCCGATAAACCCTACCCGTCCTGCTAACGAGAGGTGGACTACACGGGACCAACGTAACTGTCACCTACGCGGCCTACCACACGATCCAGCTAGACAGGGGATATCCACAAGTAATCTAGGTCTAAGCACCACGCTTACACCTATACTACAACTCTGACCTATAGGGTCCTATAGATTAGAAGTACTCAAAAGAGTTGTGAACCAGAACATACATGATTAGTAATTGCATAATGAATTAGAAGTAGATTACCAGAGTCATCCCATGAGCAAGCTTGATTAGAGCTTGATCATGGCGAAGTACAACCGGAGGAAGAACCGACAGGCCGGCCTCTCCTCTAATCCTCCTTCGCTCTCCATCTCGCTACTATCTAGATCTACTCTAGTTTAGAGAAGAGAGGAGAGCTCTCATCTCTAAACCCTAGCTTTTGCTCTGTCTATGAATAATGAATAATGATCAAGGGGTGCCTCCTCCAGGGGCCAGGGGGTCTAGTTTTATAGTCCCCTCAAGTGAACCTGGGCCGTCGGATCAAACTGACATTGATTGAATGGTTATTCTTGATCCTTTAGGTCGGTGGAGCATAATCCGCGAGATTGAGCGTGATTGGCCGAAAAAGGTGGGCGGGCGCCCTAAGGACTTGGGCGGGCGCCCTGTCCCTGACTCCGTTCGGTCTCCGCTTCCTTCCCGTGGCTTCTGGAGTCTTCTGGATGTAAGATAATTGTGCGGCACGTTGATATCTCTATGTAATCCCGACGTGTGGGCCTTTCTTCCTTATTTCCTGATAACCCCCTGCAGAAATAGACAAACACCAAAACTCGTGGAATTCTGTCAGATAAAACCCTAAGTCTAGATGTTGATTTCATTTGGATCCTTTTCTTTGTTTATTTGATAATTAAATTTGATACTTAAGGACCGTCAACAAACTCCCCCAAGCTTACCTCTTGCTCGTCCCTGAGCAAGGATAGACTCCGCAATGGATCAGAAGTTGTTGCAATATCTTTAAAAATTGACGGTACACATGCTTTTAAATGAGGTCCCATCTCTGAGTTAGAGTAAACTGTCAAGACTTAAAACTTACTTACTTTACCTTTCACCATGGGACTTGTAACCGTCACTTCTGTCTTGAGTGGTTAAAAGATAGAACAGTCCAGTCAAGTGCCACGTCGCTTATTCTTGATCAGCTATAGCTCTGGAGTTTTTGTAGATTTTCAAATAAAACTCAGAGATTCCTTGTATGACTCTCTAAATCTCTCTTTTGTGGTATTTCTGGATCCTTACCAAGGCAGTGATGGTATATGCCTTCTCTCAAGATATGTAGTATTTGTGGTATAAGGCATAGTGACATTGCCTTCTCTCTCACCCTACTCTAATAAGGCTTTAATATCTGGAGCTTATAGGTGGGAGATAAAGTATACATACTTACAAGACATTTATTGTGTAGTCAAACTATGGATCCAAAGAAACAAATCAATAAGCCAAATCAAGATGTGCATGTGTGGCGAATGAATGGTGTATGGTGATGATGGTGATAACAATGGTGAAAGTCTAATTCTACCTTTGCTCTTTTGAGGGGATACATACCTTCCTTGCTTTTTGAAACTTTATGAGGAGAATGAGATGCTCTTCTTTTTCTTTCCTCTCAGGTGGGTATCTTGTACCCCTAATTCTACTGTCGGACACTTGTCCATTTTTACCTCTCGTCTCACTTTTTCTTTCTTTCGAGGTTCCGGGCACTTGCCCCTTTTTATTTCCTCATTTATTTTTTTTCTTTTCTCTCTTTTTTTTTCTACTTTTTTTTAGAGCACTCATCTCTTAAGATAATATAGCAAGTGGTAGTAGCAAGATAACTTGAGCATTTATTTCACAAGGGAAAAACACAGATGTTTTTGGCTATTCTCTCCCGAATCAGGAGTAGAATATTTTTAGGTGATTCTGGAGATGGAAATGGATGGATATATGTGGATGGTACTTCCGGAGTAGAAGTAGCATATATATGAGTGAACGTGCAAGTGAATCTTGATTTAACCACATGACAAGCTCCTAAGGGTCTACACAGCTTGACCACACTCAATGCTCATAAGCAGTAAATAATAAATGTGTGGCTCAAAGTCTAGCAAGCATGTATATATGGCTATGGTAGGAATTTAAACTTTCATCATACAGGAACTCATCATGCAACATTTTAAAGATTTTTCAAAGATAAAATTCTCCAGAATTCTAGCATCTCTAGGAATAGATAAACAGCAGCTCAACCTTCCCATATCATATCCGTTAACAACTTAGATTTCAGATCAAGTTTTCATTCCACAAGTTTAGATCTAGAGGAAGCTTTAAATTATAACAGTTATGTCTAAACTTGAGAGAGAACTTCAAATTTGCAAATTAGGCAGAGCAACTATTAATCATATCCATGCTAGAGTTTTATTATTAAGATTCAGATTAGCATAGCCACTTTATTTATTTATTAAACACACTAAGCAAAAGATATATATATATAAGCACAAAATCTTTATTTGGTTTTTCATAGTTTATGTATTTTAATATTCTAATATAATATAAGTATAAAGATAGGTAGAAATACTTAGCGAGATAAATGGGGTGCTCTCCCCCAAGCTGAATTTTGACGTAATTTCTCTTGATGTAGCTAGCAGGTGGCAGAGGTGTATTTGAAAGTCAGCAGCATTCTGGCAGCGATTAGAATGTCCTCCGTCTGCTAGTCTTCTTGATTCTTAAATTCTGTGGAGCTCAAATAGACAACAAAGCTTGTGGAACTAATTAAGTATTAGCATAAATATCTAGCCTTCATCACGTTGAGCTTCCTCAATAAATATTACTCCTTATTTTTATATTTTTATTTTATAAAGTAGAAAAGAAATATTTATTTTATTTTTATGCCACCACAGTGAAGGTACTTATGGGTTTTATGCCACTCGTATACTCACATGGGGCTTAGTATTTTTTAACATTTTTATTCTCTTTTCAAGATAGCATGATTAACTAATAATCTATTTAAGGAAAGTAAATAATTAAATGGAAAAGGGAATGCAGAAAGGATAAATATGGATAACTACCAAATTTTAAGTCTTCTTGTCAAGACTTCTCATCGTGTTCATTCTCCAGGTGCGTCATTTGATTCAGGTGCGGACCTTGACGTCAGCACCTTTTAATACGGTGTCACCCATGTTCTTCGTTTTCCTAGCAGTTCGAAGTGCGGTGTTAGCAGTATCTTGCTCAGTGTGTTTGTGCTCGTAGTGTACCTGCTCATAGAGACAAGGCAGAGATCAAGTGCATGGGCCCTGTTGGTGGAAAACACCAACAGAACCAAAAGTGTATTTGTTCTTCTCTAACCTTAAGCATAGTGAGCAAGACAAGTTGATGGATGATAAGTTCATGAGTGTAGTACTTATAACATTTGTCAGATTAGATCGCTCAACCTTATGGAAAGATAATCTATCTATGTATATGTCTTTTTCTTTATATCTCTCAATGATTGAATGTGTAACATTTTAGCTCATATGATTAGGAGTGTGGGATCATGGAGGTAGTACTAAGAACAAGGATTAAAGGACTAAATATGTTGAATCAGTTGGGTTGGTTAATCTAGAGTTGTAAATCATACACGTTTGTCTCTTTTATTTATATGGACGCCAGAACCAAGGAGAAGCTTATAAAAGTGATAGTCAAGTACCTTAAGATGTTACCTTGCTCGAAGAGTGATGGTAGAGTATCATCTTGTGGAAGCTTTCCTTTCTTAGCGGTTGTGCGTCGTGTTTGTGGCACCCTCCATGGATCATCTCTCTATGATGAATGAGCTATGTCCTTCTTGTGCAAATTGTTAAACTTCATGTGTCACTCTCTTCGTCTCTAATGTGAGTTTATCTCAGGACTTCCCAAATCGATATTGAAAGTTTTTTCTGCATGGGTTAGTCCGACAAAATATACCAATATCTACTCAAGCAGTTTTTTTAGTTCAATAACAAACTAGACTCCATGTCTAATCAGATTAAGGAAGGCTATTTAACCTAAGCACCATGCTTAATTTAAATGCCAATGGAAGTATGGCGAGTACTTCCAAACCAACACTTGCTAGTAAATAGACAAAGGTAGCATTACAGCGTTTATAGTGATCTACTCAAGTGGAGATGAAGTAGTGTGACTAGTATTTAACAAATTGAGCATGTCTCAAAGGTAGGGACAACCAGCATAGCAACATGGCAAAGGATGTTTTTATGTAAAGTACTCCCCCAAGCTTGAATTTTGCAAAATTCAAGTTTGGATGAATTTAATTCAATGTTGTATGATGATTGGTTGGACATACCTTGTGCTTGTCATTCATCCGATCTTCTTGCTCCAATCTTAGAAAGGTTAGTGACAAGAATACCCGAAGGAATATATTTTTTTTACAATTATCCTTATATGCTCAATACACAAGGTAATGTTGCAAATAATTAAAGGCTCATGTTACGATCTGATCAATGCTTATTTTAAGACACTAAGCTTGTCCTTGGGAAACCATCAGTTTATGTTGGCGAAGTGGTTTCCCCTCCGACGCCAACCTATATCTAGATCAACTCAACGAGATCTACAATATTTATTATAGACATATGCATCGACAACCGCCCTTTTAAAGTTTTTATAAATAGAAAGGAAGAGGGGGTTGGAGATCTCAAGTGTGGTGATGTCGGAGAGACCAATAGATTGGGAAGATGTTGCATATGAGCATGGAGTAAACGAAGTGGCTATGAAATAAATTCCATGCTCATTAATGTTATCTTCGTCTCTAATCCGAATGTTCGGAGTTTCTCCTGGATTGGTCTCACCTATGTCCTCTTCTGTAGTTGGATGAATCTCATCTTCAAAGGGAGTCAAGAACTCACCATTTGAAATTGAGCCAAAGTCAGAACCTATTAAGGCTTCTTCCTTATCCATCCATTCTACACGTTCTAGCCATTTAGAACTTGTGATCAAAATAGGGGAGGTGTTAGAATTTTCTATATGGCTTAACTCTCCTTCTATGGCATTACTTGACATGTCATCCTTATGGTCTTCATGACTCCTATGGTTTGGTCGTCTTGGTGAATTGCTAGGATCATCATGAGACTGAAAAGAAGAGGGATAAGAGGGATCTCTAAGGTCAAGGATGGATTTAGAACTTGTGAACATGGAAGGGGAGTAGATAGAATTGTCTATATGGCTTAGCTCTCCTTCACTTGATATGTCATCCTCGACTTCTTCATGATAGGAACCAGGACATTCTCTAAGAGAAATATTATTGCAATGATTTGAATTATCCCTGCTTGAAGGTCTCTTATAGAACCAGAAGTCTAAACCATCAGCATCTAAAAGATTTAAGGTCGGAATTCCTTCCTCCCTTGGAAAATTTTGGGGTATTGATGGTTTAGGATCGATAGCTAAAGTTTGGGATTGAAGTGGTTGTGATCTGGCTATCGAAACTTCTTCTTCTTGTCTAGGAACTGGTTCTTTCTCTTTCTCAGGGATATAAAAGCTAGGAGACTTTCCGCTCATTAAATCAATCAAATTCCAAGCTTCACTAGCGAATAGGTGGTGGAAAGATCCTCCAGAGGCCGCTTGAAGGGTTTGCTTATTTTTCCTAATAAGGCCCTCAAAAAAGTGAATTAGAAGAACTTCTTCTGGAATAGAAAGTTTTGGGCCAGTGAGAGTAAGGTTAATAAAGCGGTCCCATGATTTGCCAAGAGATTCTTCTTCCAGTTGTCTAAAAGAAAGAATTTCACGCCGAAGTTCCACCACTTTGGAGATTGGAAAATATTTAGAAAGAAAACTACTATATAACTCCTTCCAATCTCCATGAACACTCCCTACTTTGAGTTTATACCAATGTCTAGCTTTTCCCGTTAAAGAGAACGGAAAGAGCTTCCATTTAAGGGTCTCATCGGACATGCCTTCTATGCGAAGGAGGTCACAGACTCGATAAAACTCTCTTAGGTGTGTGTATGGGTTTTCCTCAACTTTTCCTGAGAAAGGTTGTTTTTGAATAAATTCTATGTATTCGGGGTCTATCTCAAAACTAGATGCTATGATAGGCTTTGAAGATTTTGGTGGTTCGAGATGTGTGCCCATAGGTCTATGAAATTCATAGATAGACATGTTTGAATTCATAATAGACCAGAGATCAAGGATTAGATAAGAAGAAAGAATAGCAGAGATGAGGCAAAGGATAAAAAGAAAATATTTTATTTATTTATTTATTTTTTTATAAAATGATTAAACTAGTTCGTAGTCAACTCAGCAACCGTTTCCCAGGCAACGGCGCCAAAAATGCTTGTTGACACTTGCTAACACCACTTGAATACTAGGTTGTCATCCCCAGCATGGCACTAGAGTGTACTGTGGTATTTATACGCACACAGATAATCCGCAAGCGCACGGATACCGTTGAAGCTTTTACCCGGTTAAAGGTTTTATCGTATCCACAGGGAAACGGGTGAACTGATCTACGCTCTAACTTAACCAAGATAAGTAAATAGGTGTGAATAGGAAAGATGGTAGAATCAAATAAGAACAATATTAAAGGTAAGATAACAGTGAGTGATAATATGGGAATAGAGAGTAGAGCAATTCTAGTATATGGGCGATGGTAGCAGAATAGAGAGAATAACTATGGTTTCTCTACTTCAAAGGGGTATGTCTATGTCTGGGACGAACCACGTGATAAGAGTACACCACAAAGGATGCTTATCCATAGGCCGATAAACCCTACCCATCCTGCTAACGAGAGGTGGACTACAGGGGACCAACGTAACTGTCACCTACGCGGCCTACCACACGATCCAGCTAGACAGGGGATATCCACAAGTAATCTAGGTCTAAGCACCACGCTTACACCTATACTACAACTCTAACCTATAGGGTCCTATAGATTAGAAGTACTCAAAAGAGTTGTGAACCAGAACATACATTATTAGTAATTGCATAATGAATTAGAAGTAGATTACCAGAGTCATCCCATGAGCAAGCTTGATTAGAGCTTGATCATGGCGAGGTACAACCGGAGGAAGAACCGACAGGCCGGCCTCTCCTCTAATCCTCCTTCGCTCTCCATCTCGCTACTATCTAGATCTACTCTAGTTTAGATAAGAGAGGAGAACTCTCATCTCTAAACCCTAGCTTTTGCTCTGTCTATGAATAATGAATAATGATCAAGGGGTGCCTCCTCCAGGGGCCAGGGGGTCTGGTTTTATAGTCCCCTCAAGTGAACCTGGGCCGTCGGATCAAACCGACATTGATTGAACGGTTATTCTTGATCCTTTAGGTCGGTGGAGCATAATCCACGAGATTGAGCGTGATTGGCCGAAAAAGGTGGGCGGGCGCCCTGTCCCTGACTCTGTTCGGTCTCCGCTTCCTTCCCGTGGCTTCTGGAGTCTTCTAGATGTAAGATAATTGCGTGGCACGTTGATATCTCTATGTAATCCCGACGTGTGGGCCTTTCTTCCTTATTTCATGATAACCCCCTGCAGAAATAGACAAACACCAAAACTTGTGGAATTCTGTCAGATAAAACCCTAAGTCTAGATGTTGATTTCATTTGGATCCTTTTCTTTGTTTATTTGATAATTAAATTTGATACTTAAGGACCGTCAACAGGCACTACACCCAAAGTGGCAAGCCCCTCTTGCGCCCTTTCTTGTAACCTCTGACGAGTTAGAAAAGATCCTATTACTGAGCTAAAGTCAGAGCCATGTGACTCTCCTGGTTGCACTGTAAGTCCCAGCTTTTGCCGATAGATAAGTCCTTACGGAGGGTCTAGGACAACATGACCAACAGTCATTTGTACCATAGCCCTATGTTCCATTTATCATAATCATGTTTAGTCAATTAACCATGGTTCCATCACTGATTTCAGATCATATATATAATTGGAGTTAGAGCACTAGCGCTTCTACCCATATGCAATAAAAACCCTCGGGAACAAGGTAATTGTCATCAACAACTAGGATGTCCTTATAGTTTGCAATATTATACACATGCGGGGTGAAATGCTTAAAAATGAGTAGGACAACAAGGTAGGCCCATGCTACACTTGCCTTGGTTCACGTACTCCTGCTGGTCTTGCTGGTCCTGCTGGTCCCCAAAGAGCTCCGGACTCCCGAAATACTCGTCACCGTCTGGGCTCGATCAACACATCACAATCATCACGCATACCAAGACAAACATGCAAGAGATCAATTCCTAAAGTTAGAACAGTACACCAGCAGTAAATGAAATAAATAAAAGTTTTCCAAAATCATCTACGTGCTGCTACGATCACGTCAACACGAAATTCACGAAAAACGGACTTACGACGCGAAAGTTACGCTTTTAACGGGATTTCAACACCAATCTACGGACTTGTAATTAACTAGGAAATCTAATAGTGGTAAACCTAAACAACAGTGGTACCAACATGAAGCTTACGAAATTACGAAACTAACGCAACTTGAACGGATCGATTCGGAGTTCAAACGACGATTTTATAGCTAAAACAAAGCAGTGGCAATTCTGTAAATAAAGCAGAGTTTAAACGAATTTAAATAAATATAGAAATTCTGGAATTTCCCTGGCGGAGGACTGCGCGCGTGAAAATGGGATTCCTGGGGGCTCTTTAACAAAATCGCACCCGAAGGGGTATGGGCTCTTCTCAGCCGTCCGATTAGAAACGGACGCGCGAGATTAAAAGAAAGTAAACAGAGGGAGAGAGAAGAGGGCGCGGCGGCCGGAGGGGAGGGAGAGCGCGGCGGCGCCGCCATTGACGGCCGGCCTGAGCTCACCGGCGAAGGTTGCGAGGGGGCTATAGGCCACGGTTTCCCAATCCGAAAGTTCCCAGAGAGAGAGGAGGGCGAGGGGAACACGCCCCGGGCTAGGACACGCCCGGAGAATCGCCCAAGCGGCCGCGCCACGGCCGACGGCGGAGGGCTTCTCCGGCGAGCGCGGCCGGGGTGCTTGGAGGCCCCGTTTTGCTCGGGAACTAGATGGGGAGAGAGCGGGAAGGGAGAGGAAGCTCACCACGACGCTAAATCGGAGCGAAAACGGCTCGGGACGGCGGCTTCGCGCGGCTGGCGGAGAACTCCGGCGACGGTTTCTCTATGCGCACTCGCGGTTGGGAGCAGAGGCGAGGGGAAGGCGAAGTGGGCGAGGAGAACGGCTCGGGCGCGCGGAGGGGGCTCTCCAACTTAAAGACCGAGGCGCGGGGGGGGGGGGAATCGTGGGCGCGGGGGCTTCGGCCTAGGCGGTTCCAACCGAGAGAGAGAGAGATTCGGGGGCGGGGCGGTTGGAGGAAGGGGGTGGATCTGACGGGTGGGCCCCACCCGTCAGCCGCCAGAGAGAAAGAGGGGGAAGGGAGGGGAGCCGGCTGGGCCAGGCCCTAGAAGGGGGGCGCGGGGCGCGGGGTTTTGGGCCAAATGGCCGAAAAGGGGGAAAGGGGGAGAGAGAAAAGTTTTTCCTTTTTTTTATTTTCCAGCAAAATTTTTTTTAAACTCTTTTCCAAATGAATTTTTGAATTCAAATTCCTTTCTTCAAAACCACTCATCGCATAAAAGAAGTGCACCAGCATGTATGCAACAAAATATTAACCTAAACTTATATTAAATTTTAATTTCTCCAAATTTATTTATTTTCCTATATTGAAAATGCTCACGAAATTATTTAATAAAGTCAAATTCATCTATTTTTAAAAGAGCCAAATTTTGGGTGTTACAATTCTACCCCCCTTAAAAATAATCTCGTCCTCGAGATTGGGTGATGCTTACTCAAACAGTTGTAGATACGACTTTCTTAAACCCTTTTCTCTTTCCCAGGTGGCTTCATCTTCGATATAACGGTTCCACTGTACTTTACACATCTTTATGGTTCTGCTTCTTGTAACTCTGTCAGCAGTTTCCAAGATCTTTATCGGGTACTCTTCATATGTGAGATCTTCTTTAACGGTCAACTCTTCTATAGGAATCTGCTCTTCGGGTACCTGCAAACACTTCTTCAACTGAGAAACAGGGAATACATCATGTACACCTGACAAACTCTCAGGAAGTTCTAACTGATAGGCTACTTCTCCACGTCTTGCAAGAATCCTTAAAGGTCCGACGTATCTCGGTGCTAGCTTACCCTTCACATTGAATCTCTTCACACTCCTCATTGGAGATACCTTCATATATACAAAATCACCCTCTTTGAAGCTCAAGTCCCTTCTTCGGGTGTCGGCATAACTTTTCTACCTCGACTGTGCCACTCTAAGATTGTCCCTAATCATCCTCACTTGTTCATCAGCACTTCTTAGGACGTCTAGTCCAAACACCTGTGTTTCACCAATTTGATTCCAGAATAAAGGTGTCCTACATTTGCAACCATACAACGCTTCAAATGGTGCCATCTTGAGACTCTTTTGGTAGCTGTTGTTATAGGAAAACTCAGCATACAGCAGACTTTTGTCCCAACTAGTACCATACTACAGAGCACAAGCTCTAAGCATATCCTCCAAGATTTGATTAATCCTCTCTGTCTGTCCATGAGTCTGGGGATGATAAGCAGAACTGAAGTTCAGCTTAGTTCCCAAGGATCTATGTACTTTGTGCCAAAAGTGCGATGTAAACTGAGTTCCTCAATCGGACACGATCTTCTTTGGAACTCCGTGTAAGCACACAATCCTTTCCATGCACAGCTCAGCTAACCTTGCCCCTTTGTAGTTGGTTTTGACTGGTAAGAAATGTGCAACCTTAGTGAGTCGGTCTACTATTACCCAAATCGAGTCATACCCACGTTGGGTACGTGGCAACCGGGTAGTAAAGTCCATACCAACTTCTTCCCATTTCCATTCGGGTATCTACATTGGTTGCAACAACCCTGCAGGTCGTTGGTGCTCAGCTTTCACCCTCTGACAGGTGTCACACAAAGCAACATACTCTGCTACATCCCTTTTCAATCCATACCACCAATATCTCTCCTTTAGGTCCAAATACATCTTGGTACTCCCAAGGTGTATTGAATAAGCAGAGTCATGCGCCTCACGTAGAATTGTGTCTCGGATAGCCTTCACTTCAGGCACACATATCCTTTTCCCAAACCATAGGGTACCATTCTCATCTATGCTGAAGCCTGGTGCCTTTCCAACCACTATATTATCTGCTATCTCTTTTAATTTCTCATCCTCCAACTGACTCTTACGTATCTCTTGTTCCAATGTTGGCTCTATCTCTAGACCCATGGTATGATTCACAAAGCCTATGTTGAGGTGTTCTATTTCGGCTTGCAACTCAGCTAGAATAAATGTCAGCTGAAGTCTGTTGACATAGCTTTTCCTACTAAGCGCATCTGCAACTACATTTGCTTTCCTAGGGTGATAATGCACTTCCAGGTCATAATCCTCGATCAGCTCTAACCAACGACGTTGCCTCAGATTCATGTCTGACTGGGTAAAGATATACTTTAGGCTCTTATGGTCTGTGTAAATATCACACTTATGACCAATCAAGTAATGCCTCCAAATTTTTAAAGCATGGACCACTGCGGCTAGCTCCAGATCATGAGTAGGGTAATTCAACTCATGTTTCCTCAACTGCCTAGATGCACAGGCCACTACTCTTCCTTCTTGCATGAGCACACAACCTAAACCTAAGCGAGAAGCATCACAATAGATGGAGAAGCTCTTGCTTAAGTCAGGTAGGGTCAACACTGGAGCTGTGGTCAAGCTCTTCTTTACCTCCTCAAAGTTAGCCTGACATTTGTCTGACCAAACAAACTTAGCACTCTTCTCTAATAAGGTCGTCATGGGCTTAGCAAGTTTAGAGAATCCTTCAATAAATCTCCAATAATATCCGGCCAATCCCAGAAAGCTGCGGATTTCACTCACATTGGTCGGGGGTTTCCAATTCAACACATCTTGCACCTTGCTGGGGTCCACGGCTATCCCTCCATTGGAGACCACGTGTCCTAGAAAGGAGACCTCCTTTAGCCAAAACTCACACTTGCTTCTTTTGGCATATAGCTTATGTTCTCTAAGCTTTTGTAAGACTAGCCTCAGATGCTCCGCATGTTCCTCTTTAGTTTTGGAAAAGATGAGTATATCGTCAATGAACACCACTACAAACTTATCCAAGAACTCCATGAACACCTTGTTCATGAGGTACATGAAATATGTGGGTGCATTGGTCAGCCCAAAAGACATAACTGTGTACTCATACAGGCCATACCTAGTAGTAAAGGCTGTCTTAGGTACATCCGATGCGCGGATTTTCAGTTGGTGATAACCGGATCAAAGGTCTATTTTTGAGAACACACAAGCACCTTTTAATTGATCAAACCGGTCATCAATTCGAGGCAAAGGGTACTTGCTTTTGATGGTTACTTCATTTAGTGACCGGTAATCCACACACATTCTCCTGGTACCATCTTTCTTATCAACAAAGATAACGGGTGCTCCCCAAGGTGATGAACTAGGATGAATAAAACCCTTCTCTAACAACTTCTTAATTTGTTTCTTAGGTTCCTCTAGTTCATTCACTCCCATTCTATAAGGTCTTTTAGCTATAGGTGCAGTTCTAGGTAAAAGTTCAATAAGGAATTCGATCTCTCGGTCAGGTTGCATACCTGGCAATTCATCAGGGAACACATCAGGGAAGTCATCCACCACTTGGTTCTCCTCAATGACCTCATCAGTCAACTGGTTCACGGTAGCAGTTGGAGGTGCTTGCACTGCCACTTCTACACAAATTCTATCCCCTTTAGGTGATGTTACTACCACAGACTTCTCCTGGCATTGAATCACTACCCGATGTTGCTTCATCCAATCCATCCCCAGGATAAGGTCAATACCAGAAGTTCTTAGCACAATGGGGTTTACTTTGAGCACTACCCCCCTTAGAGAAACACTAGTGGAGGGACTCCAATAGTTCGCTGGCATAGTACCCCCCGGTGAATTCACTAGCATTGAGTTTTTCATGGCACATAAAGCTATGCTATGTACTCTAACAAAAGCTTGCGAGATGAAAGAATGCGAAGCTCCAGAATCAAAAAGTACAGTAGCAGGTATGGAGTTGATACTGAACGTACCCAGCATGACCTCGAGTGCCTCCTGAGCTGATTCAGTAGACACATGGTTCACACTTCCAGTGTGGGGTGGTCGAGCACTGGGCCTCTGATTGTTGTTCTGATTCTGTGGAGCTGAGGGGTTCTGCTTCTTTGGGCACTGATGGGCATAGTGACCCACTTCACCACAACGGTAGCAAGCATTGGGGTTGTTTACCACAGCTGTCTTTACTGGAGCATTGTTGGGCATACCTGGACATGGTGCCTAGTGGTTAGCTTGCTGCTGAGGGCGTTGATTACCAACTGCTGCTGGTAGTGGGGACGCTGCTGGTTCTGGTTTTGGTTGCGCGGAGGGTACTGGCCCTGATTCCATTGACTAGGGGGCCTCTGGTTCCTCGGAGGGAAGCCCTGCTGAGGAAACACGCACGGACGAGTGTTGCTGCTAGATGCCTGCCCCTGAATCTTCCTCTTCTTAGCATCCATCTCTTTGCGCATATTGTCAATCACAATAGCGCGGTTCACAAGTTCCTGAAAGCTGGGGTAAACATTGGACATCAACTGCAGTTGCAGGCCATCATACAGTCCTTTTAGGAAACGACGTTGCTTGTCAGAATCCTTGGCTACTTCACCCAGAGCGTAACGTGACAATTGCGCGAACTTGTCACGGTACTCAGCGATAGTCATGGAGCCTTGCTTGAGAGCACGAAACTCCTCTTGTTTGAGCTCGATGAGCCCCTCTGGAATGTGGTAAGACCGGAAACTCTCGGTGAATTCCCTCCAAGTGACAGGCGGTGCATTGTTTGGGCGTCCATATTGGTAGGACTCTCACCACTTCTGTGCAGCCCCTTGCAGTTGTCCGGAGGCATACAACACCTTCTCCATCTCATTGCACTGAGCAATGTTCAGCTGCTTCTCCACAGCTCTTAACAAATCATCAGCTTCTAAAGGGTCACTAGCATGTGTAAAAATAGGAGGACGTCCCTTCATGAACTCTCCCCTCTTATCGCGAACCTAGACTGGTGGTGGTACGATGGCGGGCTGGTGATCCAGGCGATCCATCATAGTTTGCATCAATTGAGCTTGCATCAACATGAGCTGCTCCACTGTCACAGGCTGTGGTGGTGGCGGTGGATCTACCGGTGCGCCACGGCCACGTCCACGGCCACGGCCTCGACCTCGACCACGGCCTCTTCCTCCTTCATCAGCCATCTGTTTCCAACAAAGGAATAAGCTTTTAGAGGTCTTTCCATAATTAATAACTGATTATAACATCAAATAAGCTTTGCTGAAATATTTCTGGACAAGATGCAAAATCAGCAGTGCAGTATTTAATTCATAACTCGAGTTTCTTAGATCCAACAGAGGCGTGACATACATGTTTGGAAAGCTTATAAAATTCGTTACAACTTTTGTTCAGACCACTTTTACAGATTCTGACATTATCTTGATCAAAAACAGGGGTAAAGCGAATCTGTTCTGTGTTCTAGTCTTCGCAATAGTCCCAGTTTGTAACAAGGATATCTCCCAGATCCGAGCAGGTTTTGACGTGGTTCCAGATGCAAATGAGAGATACATCAGTCTAGTTTCCTCCACAAATATTTCAGAGTTTTTGGACGTACCACTTCAGAGATAAAAGTTAAACATCACAGGCTGCTCCAGAAAAACAGCACAGCAACAGCAGAATATACCAACCCAACTAAGCATTCGATAATTAAACTTAAGATAACAGAAGTTGGTAGATAAATCCACAACCTTCCAGCAGTCATTACAAAGATTCGAATCATGCAAATACATAAACAAATTCAATGGAAACATCAATTGTTTACAAACACTCCAAACTCAACTGACAAAACGGGACTACAAAATAAAACAACTATGGCATCCTAGGCCTATGGTGCGTCGCCGGAGATGCTAGGAGGTGCGGTCTTCTTCTTGTAGAGCGGTGGCAACTCAAGCTGCTCTCTAAGGCTGTCAACCATCTCCTGGAAACGATCTAGGGAATCCTGCTGGTCACGTAGCTCCTCCTGTAGATCATCATTGGCCATCTGCAGGACATGCATATGCCTAACAGTTGCATCCAATGGCGTGTCAACCTCCTGCGGGTTCTCGATGGACCAAGTACCAATAGTAGAATCATGGTGAGGGAGGAACTTGTACTGGTCTGCTCTCATAGCCTCATAGCGAAGGTCACGGTAGTGAGTGTAAGCCATCTGGGCAGCGTCCTCCATGCTGTCCTGTGCCTCAGCTCGCCTAGCAATGTGACCAGGGATGCTCTCTACCATATAGCTGTTATGTGCCTCATTCCCCACTGTGATGGTAAGATCTGACCTCCAGTATGTGGCCTCATAGGGGTGTGTGTACTCTGCACAACAGTACCTGATGCCAATCTCCTTATCAGCATAGTAAGTATCCAACATCTCCCTAAGCAAGTTGTGGAAGTAGGCTGTCAGTGAAGGACACTTGTAGTGGATGGTGGTAGTCCATCCTGGGTTTTATTCCTCAGGACCATCTGGAGACACCACCTCTGGTACAGCAGGGGCAGCAGGTGCACTGGTGAAGCTGGTGGTGTAGGTGCAATAGGTGCCACTAGAACAACTGGTGGAGTGGGTGCAGTGGGTGGAACAGGTGCAGCTGCTACAGGAGAGTCCATCCAGTTTTCATCATCATCATCCACCTCTGTCATCATCGCTGGGTCCTCTTCCTCCATAGGGACGGTCTCGTAGTCGGAGATGTCCACCACTGGCTGGGACGACTGGGGCATGAACTGAGAGATGTAGCTCCTGGTGCTGGCGCGGCGAGACCTCGTGATAGGCGGCATCTATAAATTTTATTTCAAGATTAGAACAACATTTTGGCAATGGAATAAGTGATATAAGCATAATAAGTTTTATAAAATAACAAAAAGTAAGGTAGAAAGCATTAAATAAATAAAACAAAGACACTATATCGACCACTGCTACCTAGGCTTGCGTCCTACAGTTAACACGGCTCTGATAGCAATTTGTCACACCCAATTTAAAGGAACAAATTGAATGCATAAACTTATGTGCGCCCAGAGATCAATCACACACATAAGTCACAAATTAAATACCATCATCGCAGTGTTTACAGCAAACGTAGTTATTACATCACAAAGTCTGGTACAACAGTAGAAATATAAATATGATAGACTAAGATAACTATCTCATGGCCCTCACACAGGGAAGGTCGACTGGTGAAGCACATGCCTAATAGTCCTCTGGGTAGACCTCATAGCTACCACCATCTGTTACCCATCCGGGATTTTATCCAAAGAAAAGAAATATACAAGCGTGAGTACATCTCGTACTCCACAAGCATAGCATGAGGATTTATGAGGCTCAAACAGGCTAAACTAGGTTCACTGCATCAGCTTTTAGTAGGTCAGTGTTTTATCATTAATTATTATAGTTTATTCTTAAGCTCCCAAATATCCTATATGATCAGTTATTAGAACCATAGTAAGTCAATAAGTCACATTAAAGCATAATTATACATCATCATGTACCATATAGCCATCAGTAACCAGTTATTCTGTGAGTTTTCCGGGCCACTCGTGACCGTGAGCACGGCTGTTATAACAGTTATACACTCTGCAGAGGTTGTGCACATTCACAGTGAGTCATGTTGCCCATATGCCCGGGATCCGTCGACCCCCAAACACTACCAAGGTGAGCGGGCAGGGTACACTATGAAGCCTTCCATAGGCCTATTCTAACCAGTTAGGGCCGCGAGGTTTCCTCGGCAGGCAGATGTAGAAAACCCCCCTTTTCTATGGCCCCTCTTGCCCGCTTTCGGGTAACCTCTAACGAGTTAGAAAAGATCCTATTACTGATCTAAAGTCAGAGCCATGTGACTCTCCCGGTTGCACTGTAAGTCCCAGCTTTTGCCGACAGATAAGTCCTTACGGAGGGTCTAGGACAACATGACCAACAGTCATTTGTACCATAGCCCTATGTTCCATTTATCATAATCATGTTTAGTCAATTAACCATGGTTCCATCACTGATTTCAGATCATATATATAATTGGAGTTAGAGCACTAGCACTTCTACCCATATGCAATAAAAGCCCTCGGGAACAAGGTAATTGTCATCAACAGCTAGGATGTCCTTATAGTTTGCATTATTATACACATGCAGGGTGAAATGCTTAAAAATGAGTAGGACAACAAGGTAGGCCCATGCTATACTTGCCTTGGTTCACGTACTCCTGCTGGTCTTGCTGGTCCTGCTGGTCCCCAAAGAGCTCCGGACTCCCGAAATACTCCTCACCGTCTGGGCTCGATCAACACTTCACAATCATCACGCATACCATGACAAACATGCAAGAGAACAATTCCCAAAGTTAGAACAGTACACCAGCAGTAAATAAATTAAATAAAACTTTTCCAAAATCATCTACGTGCTGCTACGATCACGTCAACGCGAAATTCACAAAAAAAAGACTTACGACGCGAAAGGTACGCTTTTAACGGGATTTCAACAGCAATCTACGGACTTGTAATTAACTAGGAAATCTAACAGTAGTAAACCTAAACAACAGTGGTACCAACATGAAGATTACAAAATTACGGAACTAACGTAACTTGAACGGATCGATTCGGAGTTCAAACGACGATTTTATAGCTAAAACAATGCGGTGGCAATTCTGTAAATAAAGCAGAGTTTAAACGAATTTAAATAAATACAGAAATTCTGGAATTTCCCTGGCCGAGGACTGCGCGCGCGAAAATGGGATTCCTAGGGGGCTCTTTAACAAAATCTCCCCCGAAGGGGTATGGGCTCTTCTCAGCCGTCCGATTAGAAACGGACGCGCGAGATTAAAAGAAAGAAAACAGAGGGAGAGAGAAGAGGGCGCGGCGGCCGGAGGGGAGGGAGAGCGCGGCGGCGCCGCCATTGACGGCCGGCCGGAGCTCTCCGGCGAAGGTTGCGAGGGGGCTATAGGCCACGGTTTCCCAATCCGAAAGTTCCTAGAGAGAGAGGAGGGCGAGGGGAACACGCCCCGGGCTAGGACACGGCCGGAGAATCGCCCTAGCGGCCGCGCCACGGCCGACGGCGGAGGGCTTCTCCGGCGAGCGCGGCCGGGGTGCTTGGAGGCCCCGTTTTGCTCTCGAACTGGATGGGGAGAGAGCGGGAAGGGAGAGGAAGCTCACCACGGTGCCAAATCGGAGCGAAAATGGCTCGGGACGGCGGCTTCGCGCGGCGGGCGGAGAACTCCGGTGACGGTTTCTCTCTGCGCGCTGGCGGTTGGGAGCAGAGGCGAGGGGAAGGTGAAGTGGGCGAGGAGAACCGCTCGGGTGCACGGAGGTGGCTCTCCAACTTAAAGACCGAGGCGCGGGGGGGGGAATCGTGGGCGCGGGGGCTTCGGCCTGGGCGGTTCCAACCGAGAGAGAGAGATTCGGGGGCGAGGCGGTTGGAGGAAGGGGGTGGATCTGACGGGTGGGCCCCACCCATCAGCCGCCAGAGAGAAAGAGGGGGAAGGGAGGGGAGCCGGCTAGGCCAGGCCCAAGAAGGGGGGCGCGGGGCGCGGGGTTTTGGGCCAAATGGCCGAAAAGGGGGAAAGGCGGAGAGAGAAAAGTTTTTCCTTTTTTTTTATTTTCCACCAAAATTTTTTTAAACTCTTTTCCAAATGAATTTTTGAATTCAAATTCCTTTCTTCAAAACCACTCATCACATAAAAGAAGTGCACCAGCATGTATGCAACAAAATATTAGCCTAAACTTATATTAAATGTTTAATTTCTCCAAATTTATTAATTTTCCTATATTGAAAATGCTCACAAAATTATTTAATAAAGTCAAATTCATCTATTTTTAAAAGAGCCAAATTTTGGGTGTTACACAGGCTCCTCGCGTACTCGTATGCCGAGTGTACCCTCCTCTGGCAGGGCATCACCCGACGAACAATAAAGTTACCGACCACTCCTGGCCCGTCTAAGCGGGACCAGTCGATCAGTTTCATCAGGTCTGCCACCTGACCAGTGAAATCCGGGCAGTCCGTCCAGCTGACCCTCTTCTCGGGGATGTAGCCCACGTCGCAGATCGTCGAGCTGCCCGGCTCTTCCCTGATATAGAACCACTTCTTGTACCATTCGGTGAGAGAAGTGTTCCATGGGCAGTTGAGGTACCGGTTCTTCATCCCATCGCGCAGATTGAGGTATACTCCACCTGCAATCTTAGAGCCTCCAACTGCTCCCTTCTTCCTCAGACAAAAAAGATAGCGAAAAAGGTCGAAGTGCGGCTCTATCCCAACATAGGCCTCGCACAAATGAATGAAGGTGGAGATGAGAAGAATAGAGTTCGGGTGCAGGTTGCAGATCCCGATCTCATAGTAAAGAAGAAGGCCCTAGAGGAAAGGGTGGACAGGAATCCCAAAGCCCCTCTTGAAAAAATCTTCAAAAACTACAATCTCACCGGCACGGGGGTCGGGGTAGCTTTCCCCTTCCGGCGCCCTCCAGCCGCCGAGCTCTTGGTTGTGAAGTAGCCCCATTCCAACGAGGTCGTTGAGGGACCTTTTGTTGCTCCGGGACTTCTTCCACTCCTTCGCCATCAGTTCAGCCCTTTTCTTCGAGTCACTCTTCGCCATTGACGCTGCAGAAGCAATTGTGAGCTGGACGATTAAAGATGGAGGTTGTAGAAGGTAGGAATGGCAAGAACAGAAGGCTTGAAGGTAAAGACAGGGTAAAGATTACGGGCGTGGTGTTGAGTCTTTATAAGCAACGGCTCCACCTCTTCCACTTCCTGCATTCTTGGGAAGTGGGCGGGCCCTGCGGAGGATGCGGCGTTTCGGTTTTCAATAATTACCGGCAGTTAATACGGTGGCTTTTCTGTATAATTGGTGGTTTCCTTTTCTTGAACCACGCAAAGAGCGGCTGCACAGTTACCCGGCGCACCTTTTCATGCAACCGTCTGACAACACGTCAGGGTGCCTTGTCACATCACATATTAATGTGGCAAGATACTTTTTCCAAAAGACAAATACAATTGGTGGAGGATTATGCGTAACATACCTGGGGACTGTACCGACCACCGAGCACAGTATGCTCGGGGACTGGTCGAGCAGCCTACCATTTGAGATTTTGGGGATTGTACCGACCACCGAGCACTATATGCTCGGGGACTGGTTGACCAGTGTACCAGTTCGAAATTTTGAGGACTATACCAACCACCGAGCACTGTATGCTCGGGGACTGGTTAACCAGCCCACAAATTTGAAGTGTTCAGGGACTGGTCGATTAGTCTATTTGCAGACGTGCATAATACGCTCGGGGACTAGTGTTGACACCGTTTTTGGGCACGTGTCCATGTTTGGTGAAGTATAGGCCGGAAAAATAAGACGGCGGTGTTTAATCTACAGGATGAGTTGCCGATGAGGATGGTTGCCGATGGAGGAGGGGTTGAACGTGATTAAGTCCATAAGTGGTGATGTGTCTGTGCCGATGGCTACGACAAGGAAGTCTGTCGATGACTATGGCAAGGGAGTCTGCCGATGATATAGAGAGAGAGTATGGAAGCTGCCGATTGGTCTGTGGAGGTGTTCCAGTTTGTCACGGGGGGATAGTTTTATGTTTTCATTAATTGTTTAAATCATTTTGTATACGGATTCTGTGTAATTTGGAATTCGAGTTCTAGTCGTGTCTGGTTGTAGCTCTTTAAGCAGGGTATAAATATAGACCCTAGGGCTTTGTAATGAGACATCTATCAATCAATCAAACACAAGTTTTTACTCATATTCTAGCATCTACTTTTTCGACGACTTCGTCATACTTTTTCCTTTTCATTATGAGTTCTTAGGAATTCGTCGACTTAAGCTCGGCATGTTCTCAAGTTCCGCATGAATACCTCTTGGCCGTGACATCCGGGCGCATCGCTGTTGTCGGGACCAAAGTGTTCAAGTTACCACCCTTGCCGATAGTAAGGTCAAATCGGCTAGCACGCCTTAACGTTTGAACCGTGTATTAGCCATTTGTGTTTGCAGATCAGCTTTTGCACCAACACATCTTTTGGCACGCCCGGTGGGATAGATTCAAAATCAAGATCGACATGTCGACTTCTGAGTTTGATCAAGAGAACGTCATCCCCGTGACGGAAGCCAACCTCAAGGATGAGCAGAAGCAAGCTATTGCTAAAGCCATGGAGGATTACAAGCAGCAATACCTGAGGTCCTTCAGCATGAACAGGAGCGGCGAAGTGATCCAGAAGGATGCACTGCCGGCACCATGACAGGTTACTTTTGAAGCCAATCCTGGCAAACTTCAAGAGATGGTAGACAGCGCTATCAACCGTGCTTTGATCAACCAAGCTGGGGTGCTGTCTAATACGGTTTTCAATGCCGTGGCAAGAACTTTCAAGGAAGGACAATTGCCACCAGATTATGTGGGCCCCACTTATCACCAACCGAAGTCACCGGTGGTCATAGCTCCATCGGCTGCTACGGCCGCAGCGGGTTCACAAACAACCGTTCCTCCAAGTACGTTGGGAGTCATGAATGCACAATCTACGCCGATGACAACTGATCCGCCAACTTCAGATGGGCAGGTTAAACTCGCTACAGATCTGTTGGCATCGGCAATGTCAGGATTGACTCCTCCTCCTAACTGGTGGGGTTATGGTATGCCTCCAGAGCTAACACCGTTTACGTCGCAGACGACTGATATGAGAGGCAAGACTCCTATGGCATCGGCACCTCCCAATATGCCAATGAACCAGAGTCCCCAGTATACTACAACTACTACGGCGAGACCTTACACTGGGAATTCTCAAGCTCCAATGTTCCAGATGCCTAATGCATCGGCAGACTCGATGCTGATGCAATAGAGGTCTATGGCTCAAACAGGGTATGTCAATTCAATGATAATGCCCAATTACCAGTCATCAGCAGGGCCTATGCCGATGAACGCTAATAATGGATGGCTTTGGTAGCAAGTCTTTCCGCAAACGCCCCAACCGAATCACCAGGCCACAGGGTTCCAGCAAGGACAGATCTATCCCGGGTTCCAGAATCAGGGGGTCCCTAACGAGCCGATGAATCTAGGGCAGCAAGTCGGCGGACAGCAAATTGGCGGGCAACAACTTGGTGGTCCACAGATTGGAGGCCGGATGATTAATCCAATCTTTCATGCAGATCGTGCGCCGCACGGACACGTGGAAGCTTACCAGCAGGTGCCGGATCCGCAACCACCTCATCGGCAAGATGCCGATGCTTATTGGGCCGATAAGATTGCTGAAGCGATGAGAGACCAATTCGGGATAAAACCCAAAGTCAACACTTACCCCTATCGGACACCGTATCCTCCCGCGTATGATTTGATCCCGCTTCCACATCGGTACAAGGTACCGGAATTTACTAAGTTTTCTGGGCTGGATGACACGTCAACCATGGAGCACGTCAACAGGTTCATCATTCAATGCGGGGAGGCTGGTAACAGGGACGAGTTAAGGGTCCGTTTATTCTCATCATCATTGTCTGGATCGGCTTTTACCTGGTTTATATCACTACCTCCCAACTCAGTGATTACTTGGGCTGATCTGGAGAAGCAATTCCACAGATACTTCTTTTCTGGAGTCCATGAGAAGAAGATCACCGATTTGGTCAAATTAAGGCAATGCAATGACGAATCGGTTGAGAGTTTTGTGCAGAGGGTACGGGAGGTCAGGAAAAAATGCTATAGCCTGGTTCTGGATGATCGGCAGCTAGCCGATTTGGCCTTCCAGGGTTTGTTGCCACACATCAGGGACAAGTATGTATCTCAGGAGTTTGAAAGCTTAAGTCATTTGGTGCAGAGAATTTCTGATCAAGATATCAAGCCTTTCGAGCCCAAGAGAGCATGGAACAAGAAGGTATCGTTCGTGGATGAAGCAGCAAGCTCGGATTCTGATGAAGAACCAGTCATCGGCTGGGCAGAATGGGTAAAGAATAAGAAGCCGATGTCTTGCCCTTTCGGGCAGAAGGAACCAGAGAAGTTCGCATTCGACACCGCTAAGGCCGATAGGATATTTGACTTTCTACTTCAGGAAGGTCAGATCAAACTGTCTTCTAATCACGTGATCCCATCGGCTGAGGAGTTAAAGAGGATGAAATACTGCATCTAGCACAACGCAACTTCGCACGACACCAATGAGTGCAAAGTTTTCAGACAGCAACTGCAATCGGCTATAGAGTCTGGGAGAGTCAAGTTTGACAGTTCTAGGACCCAGAAGCCGATGAAGATCGATCAACATCCTTTCCCAACGAACATGTTGGATGCCAAGGGAAAGGCTAAGGTCTTAACATCGGAAGCGGCCGAAAGGAGTGCATCGGTAGATCCTCAGCATCAGGTCACTACTGCCAATGCAAGAGGAAGGGGATTGGTCCAGGAAGGAACCAGCTCAGGAAGGCCTCCCCGATCTGGCATCGTTATAACCCACAGAAGGCCTCGGGAGAATTGGCAGCAACGTGAAGATCGGTATCGGCGCCAGCAGGAAGATTATCGTCGGGAAGAGGAAAGACCCCGACAAGAATGGAATCGGCGCAGGGATCACTGGAATTGCCTGTTCTTCATCCATTGCTGGGAAGAGAATATCAAGCTTCCTACTGTCAGAGATTGCCCTGAGTGCAACGGTTATGATCGGTATGATAGATCCGATCGGCGCAATCACGACGACAATCGGCATCTAATGGGCCGATCAGAGAAAGAGTGTGTAACAGAACCGCCCAATTTACAAGAGATCAACTATGAAAAACTCCCGCCAAAGCAGTTGCTTTAACATAATCGAACTCTCATAAACCCGGTAGTCCGTGAAATCACGAGGGATTTCAAACCAACCATCTTACAAGCCAAGATCGTAGTGATTCAACATAACAAGTCACATGTTACATCCATTTCACAAGTAGTTTGATATACATCAGAGCTCAAGATAGTTATTACAACTTGAGTTGAAAAGTAGCGAAAGCAAAGTAATTTAAAACTAATATTGCCCTCATTTCAAATACATGCCAGTATCCAGGTCAACTCCAACAAAAGCAACATAGATGAGGTAACTAAGAAGGATCATGCCCATGATCTTACTCCTCTAATATGGTAGGAGTCATCCAACTCTTGCAGTAGCCATGATACATCACAACCTGCAACAAGTGGGAATAAACCCTGAGTACGAGAAGGTACTCAGCTATACTTACCCGTCATAAACCAGAAATAATATGACACCAAGGAGTATGCAAGGCTTTATTGGTGGGGCTAGCTTGACAACACTTTTTGCATAAAAAGCTTAGTTTACAGGTAAGTAACTTTTCAGGTATTTAGCTCAAGTTAATAATCATTACCTGTCATCTATATTAGCACCTGTACTAGAGCAATCACTTGATTAAGATACAACAGTAGTACCCATATTTGATGTGGCATTTCCAACATCATCATACCATAACCATCCAAGTGTTCCATAAACATTACTACGAGGATGGGGCTCAAGTCAAGTGCTCACTATCCAGGAGCGATGGCGATTCGAATCGATTTCTGACCAGCTGGCGAGTTATTCCCCACACAAACCACACTCACTGATCAAGTGAGCTACAGGTCACCATATTGCACTATCCAGGACCAATTCGCGGGTTCGGCAGGCACCGCCAGTACCCGAGGACCGTTTCGGCGACCGAGGTATCCAAGGTATACCAAGGTTGCGCGCCGCGCCCTCGTTGTTCTCCTCAACCATCACCAATACAGCGCATGGTGGCTCGACTCCCGGCCCGGATAGTGTTCAGGCTTCGCGGTCGGAACGACTTATCCTTCCAGCTAAGTGTGGGGCATGCGTTCAACATGACAAGAGGGCCGTCAACGATCGGTCCTTAATCGACATAGGCGGGGATAGATAGGCACCCAAGACCTCCATGTCTTGTTACTTCTCTATCATCGTCCCGCCCGGTCTCCAATTATTCATTCATCCTTATAACTTGGTTATTTCCATGATAGCATATATAGCCAACTTTTTTAGGTATCCACCTATCTCGCTCAGGTGACAGGACATCACCTGGCTTCTACCGGTCTAAGCATGACTAAGCATTTAGATTCGATCCTGAATCTACATAGGGTTATAGGTATATTTGCTGGACAAGGAGTGATATATGCAGCAAGGGTTTCACCCAACTCCTATACTTAATGCAACAATACATATATAACATATATTCTCAATTGTATTCAAAAGTAGTGGAGACTTATAATGCTCCGGGGCTTGCCTGGGATCAACACTGAGTCAGTTCAGTTAGTTGCTCCGTCTTGGTGACATCTAAGGTCACAACACTTGCTTAGTCCTTCCACCTTCGGGATGGGTCCACCCAACACCGTCTTCGGGTTTGTTCCCACACCAAGACCTTCACGTGATTCATATAGCGCACCTAGATGAGATGCAAGATGCAAGTGCATGAATATAAAGAAGAATAACACAACATGCATCACAGAAAAGTATGCAAGACATAGGCATCTAAAGTTATTTAGCTAACATCACACGACCAATTATATAGAGCAAACATATCAATAATGACACAAGTTTTACAAGGTTACAAGTGTATTACTTAATCACCATTAAAGACATGAATCACAGTTTGCACACAACAAGTAAAGCAATCAAGCATTAATGCATTTTCAGCAATTTTGGACATACATGCAGCAACTCAGTAAACAATTCATAACTTGAGGTACACAGCTCCAAAAACTATGCAATAGGACATTCTGGAAAGATTATAAAATCATCTACAATTCATATTTAATCATATTAGCATGATTAACAAGTTAACCAAGTCAAACATGCATGACCATATAATCTGGTCCAGGAATTTCCAGAGAACAAGCATTTCAAGGGATGAACTTCATACTACTGTAACTCATAAACCACTTAGCCAAATGATATGAAACTTTACCACAATATATATTAGTGAATTATCTACATATTTTATATATACAAGTTTCACAGCAAACATAATTTATATCATGGAATTAATTGCATAAATAAAACTGCTCATGCTGCCAAACAGTAGAAGTACAATTACAAACAGAAAACTGATAGGCAATTCAAAGCAGCATAACTGGAGTTGTAGACCTCTAGCCAACATGATTCTTATATTTTTGGAAATCTTATAAAGTTACCTACAACTTTCTTATTATCATCTAAATATGAATCTAGAGTTAACAAGGTCAATTAATCCCATAAAGACATCTCTGTCTAAAACGTAGACAGAATCTGTCATGCTACATTAAACATCTATAACTTGAGGTTCACATGTCCATAATTTATGGTTGTGTACTTTCTAGAAATATTACGAAATTGTGAACAACTTTGTTATAAACATCTAGAGCTAAATCTACCACTAACAAGGTCTTACATGACAAACAATGCAATCCTGTCTGGGTTTAGACAGAAACTGGAACAGTACTTTAAACCACTATAACTCAACATGTGCTCAACCAAAAATTGTGCTATTTATCTTTTTGGAAAGCTCATGAAAAGTACTAAAACTTATATATTTTCATCCAGGCAAGATTCACAACTTAACTGAGCCAAACAATACAAACATGCAGATCAACTCAGAATAGGGGCAAAGCAACACAGGGCATTTGTTATTTTTGTAACTCTTAATATATTGTTCCTAAATTCATGAAACAAATTCCCGACATCAAATATCATATGGAAAGCATGTCACAATACTTTCACATTTATTTGGGCAATAACACAGCACTTATGAAAAAGACAAATATAACAAGCAATTAAAACCTAACTGCATAAATCTATTTTTACCACTAAAACTTCAAACTAAACCATGCCATATTATAGATCTACTGCATAAAGAATTTCATAAGGATTCCAAAAAGTCCACATTTGCTATTTTACGACTTTTCTATTAATTACTATGAATTTCTAAAGTTCATACAAGAAATCTGCAAAACAAAAGATAAAGGAAAATGACTTTGCATGTGGAACCCTGAACTTTCTCCGAATCAATCCGCCGTCCAGAGCACTATTCACATGAGTCTGTGGTTCGCATCTGGAACCTTGAGTTGTTTCTTATTCCAAACCGAGATACTTCTTCATAGCTTCGGGATTTGAGGGAGGGGGAGTGGCCGGCGGCAGCAGGGAGGCAGCCAGCGGCCTGGCCTCGGCTAGCCATGGCCATGCCCGGCCCTGGCCTTGGCTGGCTGCAACCAGCAGCAGCAGTAGCAGGAGCTCGAGATCCGGCTCTGCCATGCCGGTGGCCAGCGCTAGAGGCTGAGAGAGGGCGCGAGGGGGAGCCTGGGGGAGGAGATGGGTGCGTGGACTGCAAAGAAGAGCAAGGGGGAAGCATCTGGCGTCCACATTGCGAGCAGGGAGGCAGAGGCACGCGGCAGCAGCACTCAGCAATGGTGGAGCGTGCTCTGGTGCATGGAGGACACGTCGGCATTTCGTCGAGCACGTGGCGGGCAGCGAAGTAGGGAAGGTGGGACGCTGATTCGGGCTCTTTCTGGGCCGAATTGGACCTTGGGCCTAAAACAAAGTTTGCTCACCACGGCCTGCTCTCCAACTTTGATTAAGGGTGCTCAGTCATTAGACTAACAGATTAGGAGATAACTTAATGCCAAGTCACGAGTGTCAACGTATTGACGGTGATTAGCAAAACCAAGAATTGATGGTCCAAACCATGTCAAACATGATGCAACTTTTTACATGACATTCTCCAAGTAATTGTCCACCACTTTTATTCTTGGACCAACTTGAGTTGCTTAACAAAAACACGAAAACGCGGCATGCTAACGGGTCGATGTCCGTTTAGCAATAAAATAACTTTTTGCTGTTTTGGGAGCTACACTTAGATATCCAAATGAACTCCAAATTTAATGATACTTGATCCATTGCTTTCATCAAGAAGAGTACTCCAACTCATATTAAGGAATCCAATTGAGTTACTATATGAATTTGGATAATAGAACGTCACGGATGAGCTAACTCACTCCTGTCCTTCTAGGGACTTGGAACTATTTCTCAGGGCTGAAAAACAGCAGCTGATTCGAACTTCGAGCCTCTGTTTGAACTATTTTCATGCTGATATGGTTCTTGACTCTTGAAAGAAGTTCCTTCCACAGAAGCAAAACTACAACTTTTATTTAGGGTCAAACCTCATAACTCCAACAGAAGTCAATCTTTCACTTTGGTCAATGCAGTAACCCGATAAAGCTCCAAATAGGATTTTAGGCCAATTGAAGCATTTTCTTGACATAAACTCAACATGAACCCTTCATGACTTTTGTTGTATAATTCAACTAGAGTCCTATGAGCAAGTTTGGAAGGGTTGGTTCATGACCCATGATTCTATTTCCTTAGTACAGCCATTCCAACAATGATATAACTTATCATTTCATCTGATTTCTTGATTCCAAACTTAGCCAAACCTTTCCAGAGACCAACATAGATTGGGATGGATATAAGACACATGAAAAAGGTTACATTAGCATCATCAAAGCATACCTTTTAAAAAGGCATATATGCAAGCAAGGTTGCATCCACCAAGCCCAAGTTGGGGTTTACTTTCATAGATTGACTTTGACCTCTTTATTACCATTGAACTTGTCATGTTTGAACTCAAACCTAGTACTTAGTAAGTGACAAACACCTGGGGTGTTACAGCCTCCCCCCCTTAAAAGAATCTCGTCCCGAGATTCGGTGCAAAAGACATTCAAGGGAAGAAAACAATGTCACGCATTTTCCAACATTAGCAATAGCAGTGGGCGACTTAGCTTATTAGCTTAGAACATCAGAGAAGCTAACTTGATCCAAACATTTTCTGATACTTGCCCTTCATAGTAAACCTTTATCTAGAGAATCTCCCTTTTTGTTTGACTCCACTGAAGCACTACCTTGGGAGGAATCCAAGACAACATTGTTCCATGTACTTTGTTTCTGATTGTTTAGAGCCTAAGGAGCTACTTGTACCATTAGCTTCTTTAGTGAAACTAATGCAAGCCATATGAACTTTACACTATGTCACAAGCTTATAGGGGTTGCTCATTATACTGATTCCAGGCTCATTCACAAGATTTGAAAAGCAGTTCTCTACCAAAATGGTTGAATTATAACTTCCCACACTTGCAGGTCCCTTTCTCTGATGACAACATTATACTGACCACCCGATTAAGAGAACAGTGAATGTGATAGCTGACTCTGTTTGTTTCATGCCTTCCATGATCATTTACTTTAATGGGATTCTTGTATCCAAACAACAACAGTTATCTAGGTTGAATCAGATGTAACTTCTTGGGTAACACATAGAAGGTAACCAAGGCATGTAAGAATTGGATAACCACTACTGTCAAAGGATGATAGTGGGGTCCATATGTCTCCAACAGTTGCAAGTGTTCGACCAACTAAAGAAATAGTGTACCACCAAGTAGGTTAAGCATGACCTTTCTTCATGATGCAATTGCATAAGAGTTAGGTTGACTTGTACCATAGCAAAATCAATCCAGTGGAACTACTTTTGCCTTTGGGGCTTCCTTTTTAGGATTAGTCGGTAGCTCTGATATTGGAAATCTATTGATTGACACCTTTTAAAACATTTTTTACTCGCACTGGCATGAATGGGTATAAAGAATCTTATTTCAGCATATAAGCATCATCTGTGCAGCAAGACATTGCCCATACTGTAATCCATGGCACCAAATCAACACTACTTTATATACGAAGGATGATCGATATCAAAAGGAAGATTGCAGAGTTCTACCCCTTTTGGGTTTTAGTTCATATTTCACCAATTACCACTCACATTTCCATGAACTTTGGTAGAAACACAGATCCATGAGTCTTCCAACCTCTGACCAACCATTTAGCTCCAACAGGCACCCTTTGCGTAAGCAGAACATATACATACTAAACTGTAGCATTCCAGATTGACAAGACATCTCTCAACTCCAAAGTTTGATTCACTAGTTGATGAAATATATCCTTCATGGCTATCAATCCATCATTTCCTTGCTTGAGATTAGCCTTGTTACTAGCAACCAATCAATTGGCTCTCAGCACTAAAATTTCCAAAGCTCCACACTTAACCACAACAATTGTAGTTGACGCTTAACCATTAGTCACCCTCAAAGCCAGGAGATAAGGATTCATGCTAAATATGGTTGATTGTAGCTGTATGACCATGATGCACATAAAGATCAAGACCTAGGAAAACTAGAGCATAAGCACAATGGTGATGATCGATGCTTGTTCAACAGATAACTTGTCCAACATTAAGTGTCGTGCGTCCTTTTAGTTCAGCGTGGACGACCCATGTTGCTCATTAAATGGCCATCATCATTGTAGGGATAGTTAAATAATGTCACTTGTCTACCATCTCTTGCAGTCCAATAATGGTTATGTCAGTGACCTGTTCTTCAAAGGTTATCCTCTTTGTAACTTCATAGGAAGTTCTCTTACTTGCATGTGAAGTAAGGATCTTCTAATCAAATCTGGAAGACAACTAAGGACAAACTCATGATGAGATGACACATTGGTGTAGTTCTATAATGGATCATGGCTAGCAACAATGATACCAGCGCGTGCCGAGCAGCACAACCATGTGTCGGCCGCCACAAGGGGCTCTCGGTTTCGTCACGGCACCATTAATCATTAACCAAGACACCATTACCGAACATACAATCCAAAAGAAATCTCTCATGGCAAAAATTGGGTTGCATAGCAGCGAGCACTTTGCAAAAGAGGGGGTATCAACTGAGATAGTCATGAGATTAGAGGTCCACAAGGAGACGATTTAAAACATAGTACTAGAGAACATAGATCACATGAGATTAAGATGGATAAACACCCAGAGACTCAAGAGAGTTGGAGATAAAACGATTGAGATTTGAAAGATTGAGTCAATACATAGATTAGGGGACGGATACACAACATTCAAAAGCTAACAACCATGCACAAAGCTTATCATTGGAATCTACTTGGAGATAACCATGAGCTTAAAGTAACATGAGTGTTATTCTAAGATAAGGCTCTTCAACACTCGCATGCTTACTAAGGACAAAAACGTAACAATTACGACACTACCTGATTAACAACACATCTACTCATGCATCATGGTTTTAAACAAACATGTGAGAACATGAATCACACTATCTCCAACAATCATTACTAAGCACAAGGTTTTGCAGATAACAAGCAGTCATCTAAAGCAACACTAGTACACCTGAACATACAAAACATGATGGTAAAGTGCTTTTATCTTTTACTTTCTTTTACTAGAAAGGTGTATGTTTCTTCTCTAGTTATGAAAACAAATTTTTAACTTATGCTTAAAAGACTAGTCATCTTAGAGATGTGCATCATACTGACAGGGTGCACAGATCAACCACAACACGGGCAAAACAAAGCTAATCACACCTTATCTTCAATTATAGCTATTCAAGCAACATGGAGCAAAGCATTGTGTCTAACTGCACACAAGCAAGGTGACACACATTGATTCACAAGTTATTTATTACTAGAACAAGGGTGAGATAAGCATAGTTATACATAAGGCAACAATCATGATGATGCATGCTTCATCCTATTCGTCCTCACAAAATTGCCAGCTTAAGGTGGCAATCGCGTTCTATGTCGGTGGCATAACACGTACACTCTCGACATATAGCTAGTCGTAATATTCAATTTACGCATTCGTGGTTAGTGTACCTGCAGAAAATTCATTTCAGCCCACCCACAGTATGAAACATGCAGTACAAGATTTAAAGGCTATGCGCTCCACACACGTGTATCCCCATATCCGTATGTGTAGTGCTACTACCCACATCATCGTCCTACCGACGGCATCGCCTCTAAGGACGGAATCACCCATCATGTGGTACCTTTTCATAGGCACATGTAAAATGTGCACATGATCCAGTACCAAAAGCACTTCCCTAGATCGGCGGTGTATCCGATCATGCTCTCACAGCTCACACTTACCGAGGCGTAGAGGGAAAAATGTTCCATACATTACCATTCAAATGAATGGCACTCATACTATTACACGCCGTATGAGCAACGAAATAGAAATATGATGCATAAACCCCCAAGTCAGTACTTAAATAAGCCACCTAAGAGTCCTTAATTGGGCATAAAGGAAATGACCACTGGCATACTTAGATAAAACCATTTCAGATTTGAACACACCTATATCTACAATAGCTATAAGCTATCAAAAACTAATTTTAGAAAACAAAGTCTTTTGTTTTAAATACACATATGACAAGTTTAATGTTGAACCTTGCTCTGATACCAGCTGTAACAGAACCGCCCAATTTACAAGAGATCAACTATGAAAAACTCCCGCCAAAGCAGTTGCTTTAATATAATCGAACTCTCATAAACCCGGTAGTCCGTGAAATCACGAGGGATTTCAAACCAACCATCTTACAAGCCAAGATCGTAGTGATTCAACATAACAAGTCACATGTTACATTCATTTCACAAGTAGTTTGATATACATCAGAGCTCAAGATAGTTATTACAACTTGAGTTGAAAAGTAGCGAAAGCAAAGTAATTTAAAACTAATATTGCCCTCATTTCAAATACATGCCAGTATCCAGGTCAACTCCAACAAAAGCAACATAGATGAGGTAACTAAGAAGGATCATGCCCATGATCTTACTCCTCTAATATGGTAGGAGTCATCCAACTCTTGCAGTAGCCATGATACATCACAACCTGCAACAAGTGGGAATAAACCCTGAGTACGAGAAGGTACTCAGCTAGACTTACCCGTCATAAACCAGAAATAATATGACACCAAGGAGTATGCAAGGCTTTATTGGTGGGGCTAGCTTGACAACACTTTTTGCATAAAAAGCATAGGTTATAGGTAAGTAAATTTTCAGGTATTTAGCTCAAGTTAATAATCATTACCTGTCATCTATATTAGCACCTGTACTAGAGCAATCACTTGATTAAGATACAACAGTAGTACCCATATTTGATGTGGCATTTCCAACATCATCATACCATAACCATCCAAGTGTTCCATAAACATTACTACGAGGACGGGGCTCAAGTCAAGTGCTCACTATCCAGGAGCGATGGCGATTCGAATCGATTTCTGACCAGCTGGCGAGTTATTCCCCACACAAACCACACTCACTGATCAAGTGAGCTACAGGTCACCATATTGCACTATCCAGGACCAATTCGCGGGTTCGGCAGGCACCGCCAGTACCTGAGGACCGTTCCGGCGACCGAGGTATCCAAGGTATACCAAGGTTGCGCGCCGCGCCCTCGTCGTTCTCCTCAACCATCACCAATACAGCGCACGGTGGCTCGACTCCCGGCCCGGATAATGTTCAGGCTTCGCGGTCGGAACGACTTATCCTTCTAGCTAAGTGTGGGGCATGTGTTCAACATGACAAGAGGGCCGTCAACGATCGGTCCTTAATCGACACAGGCGGGGATAGATAGGCACCCAAGACCTCCATGTCTTGTTACTTCTCTATCATCGTCCCGCCCGGTCTCCACTTATTCATTCATCCTTATAACTTGGTTATTTCCATGATAGCATATATAGCCAACCTTTTCAGGTATCCACCTATCTCGCTCAGGTGACAGGGCATCACCTGGCTTCTACCGGTCTAAGCATGACTAAGCATTTAGATTCGATCCTGAATCTACATAGGGTTATAGGTATATTTGCTGGACAAGGAGTGATATATGCAGCAAGGGTTTCACCCAACTCCTATACTTAATGCAACAATACATATATAACATATATTCTCAATTGTATTCAAAAGTAGTGGAGACTTATAATGCTCCGGGGCTTGCCTGGGATCAACACTGAGTCAGTTCAGTTAGTTGCTCCGTCTTGGTGACATCTAAGGTCACAACACTTGCTTAGTCCTTCCACCTTCGGGATGGGTCCACCCAACACCGTCTTCGGGTTTGTTCCCACACCAAGACCTTCACGTGATTCATCTAGCGCACCTAGATGAGATGCAAGATGCAAGTGCATGAATATAAAGAATAATAACACAACATGCATCACAGAAAAGTATGCAAGACATAGGCATCTAAAGTTATTTAGCTAACATCACACGACCAATTATATAGAGCAAACATATCAATAATGACACAAGTTTTACAAGGTTACAAGTGTATTACTTAATGACCATTAAAGACATGAATCACAGTTTGCACACAACAAGTAAAGCAATCAAGCATTAATGCATTTTCAGCAATCTTGGACATACATGCAGCAACTCAGTAAACAATTCATAACTTGAGGTACACAGCTCCAAAAACTATGCAATAGGACATTCTGGAAATATTATAAAATCATCTACAATTCATATTTAATCATATTAGCATGATTAACAAGTTAACCAAGTCAAACATGCATGACCATATAATCTGGTCCAGGAATTTCCAGAGAACAAGCATTTCAAGGGATGAACTTCATACTACTGTAACTCATAAACCACTTAGCCAAATGATATGAAACTTTACCACAATATATATTAGTGAATTATCTACATCTTTTCTATATACAAGTTTCACAGCAAACATAATTTATATCATGGAATTAATTGCATAAATAAAACTGCTCATGCTGCCAAACAGTAGAAGTACAATTACAAACAGAAAACTGATAGGCAATTCAAAGCAGCATAACTGGAGTTGTAGACCTCTAGCCAACATGATTCTTATATTTTTGGAAATCTTATAAAGTTACCTACAACTTTCTTATTATCATCTAAATATGAATCTAGAGTTAACAAGGTCAATTAATCCCATAAAGACATCTCTGTCTAAAACGTAGACAGAATCTGTCATGCTACATTAAACAGCTATAACTTGAGGTTCACATGTCCATAATTTATGGTTGTGTACTTTCTAGAAATATTACGAAATTGTGAACAACTTTTTTATAAACATCTAGAGCTAAATCTACCACTAACAAGGTCTTACATTACAAACAATGCAATCCTGTCTGGGTTTAGACAGAAACTGGAACAGTACTTTAAACCACTATAACTCAACATGTACTCAACCAAAAATTGTGCTATTTATCTTTTTGGAAAGCTCATGAAAAGTACTAAAACTTATATATTTTCATCCAGGAAAGATTCACAACTTAACTGAGCCAAACAATACAAACATGCAGATCCACTCAGAATAGGGGCAAAGCAACACAGGGCATTTGTTATTTTTATAAATCTTAATATATTGTTCCTAAATTCATGAAACAAATTCCCGACATCAAATATCATATGGAAAGCATGTCACAATACTTTCACATTTATTTGGGCAATAACACAGCACTTATGAAAAAGACAAATATAACAAGCAATTAAAACCTAACTGCATAAATCTATTTTTACGACTAAAACTTCAAACTAAACCATGCCATATTATAGATCTACTGCATAGCGAATTTCATAAGGATTCCAAAAAGTCCACATTTGCTATTTTACGACTTTTCTATTAATTACTATGAATTTCTAAAGTTCATACAAGAAATCTGCAAAACAAAAGATAAAGGAAAACGACTTTGCATGTGGAACCCTGAACTTTCTCCGAATCAATCCGCCGTCCAGAGCACTATTCATATGAGTCTGTGGTTCGCATCTGGAACCTTGAGTTGTTTCTTATTCCAAACCGAGATCCTTCTTCGTAGCTTCGGGATTTGAGGGAGGGGGAGTGGCCGGCGGCAGCAGGGAGGCAGCCAGCGGCCTGGCCTCGGCTAGCCAAGGCCATGCCCGGCCCTGGCCTTGGCCGGCTGCACCCAGTAGCAGCAGCAGCAGGAGCTCGAGCTCCGGCTCTGCCATGCAGGTGGCCAGCGCTAGAGGCTGAGAGAGGGCGAGGGGGAGCCAGGGGGAGGAGATGGGTGCGTGGACTGCAAAGAAGAGCAAGGGGGAAGCGTCTGGCGTCCACATTGCGAGCAGGGAGGCAGAGGCACGCGGCAGCAGCACTCAGCAATGGTGGAGCGCGCTCTGGTGCATGGAGGACGCGTCGGCATTTCGTCGAGCAAGTGGCGGGCAGCGAAGTAGGGAAGGTGGGACGCTGATTCGGGCTCTTTCTGGGCCGAATTGGACCTTGGGCCTAAAACAAAGTTTGCTCACCACGGCCTGCTCTCCAACTTTGATTAAGGGTGCTCAGTCATTAGACTAACAGATTAGGAGATAACTTAATGCAAAGTCACAAGTGTCAACGTATTGACGGTGATTAGCAAAACCAAGAATTGATGGTCCAAACCATGTCAAACATGATGCAACTTTTTACATGACATTCTCCAAGTAATTGTCCACCACTTTTATTCTTGGACCAAACTGAGTTGGTTAACAAAAACACGAGAACGCGGCATGCCAACGGGTCGATGTCCGTTTAGCAATAAAATAACTTTTTGCTGTTTTGGGAGCTACTTTTAGATATCCAAATGAACTCCAAATTTAATGATACTTGATCCATTGCTTTCATCAAGAAGAGTACTCCAACTCATATTAAGGAATCCAATTGAGTTACTATATGAATTTGGATAATAGAACGTCACGAAGGAGCTAACTCACTGCTGTCCTTCTAGGGACACAGAACTATTTCTCAGGGCTGAAAAACAGCAGCTGATTCGAACTTCGAGCCTCTGTTTGAACTATTTTCATGCTGATATGGTTCTTGACACTTGAAAGAAGTTCCTTCCACAGAAGCAAAACTACAACTTTTATTTCGGGTCAAACCTCATAACTCTAACAGAAGTCAATCTTTCACTTTGGTCAATGCAGTAACCCGATAAAGCTCCAAATAGGATTTTAGGCCAATTGAAGCATTTTCTTGACATAAACTCAACATGAACCCTTCATGACTTTTGTTGTATAATTCATCTAGAGTCCTATGAGCAAGTTTGGAAGGGTTGGTTCATGACCCATGATTCTATTTCCTTAATAGAGCCATTCCAACAATGATATAACTTATCATTTCATGTGATTTCTTGATTCCAAACTTAGCCAAACCTTTCCAGAGACCAACATAGATTGGGATGGATATAAGACACATGAAAAAGGTTACATTAGCATCATCAAAGCATACCTTTTAAAAAGGCATATATGCAAGCAAGGTTGCATCCACCAAGCCCAAGTTGGGGTTTACTTTCATAGATTGACTTTGACCTCTTTATTACCATTGAACTTGTCATGTTTGAACTCAAACCTAGTACTTAGTAAGTGACAAACACCTGGGGTGTTACAGAGTGTCTGTTCACGATCGGCTGGGGGGCAGGCTCAGCGTGCACGACAGGCTTGGTGATCGTGTTCAATATTTTGCCAAGAACCAGGAAGAACTCGAAGAAATGGCTAATGCGCGGGTTGCCGATGAGTTCATATTTTGCAGGGATGCCAATACACATCGAATGGAGTCGAGGGAAAATCATCGCCCAACAGCAAGGCAGAAGTCGCTCCCTCCATGGTGTCCAGAGGGGTTGACCAGGACACAGAAAAGGAGGTTGCAGCGCGAAAGGCGAGAAGGGTTAAGTAAAGGCGAGAACTCTGGTCAGTCTGAGGATCAGCAGCAATCAGACCCCGAGGGGGAAGGTCCATCGGCAGGTGTCAACATAGTTTTTATGTTGCCGATGGAGTTCCTTGCGCCATTCAGTGATGATGAGCTAGGATTTTCCGACCAAATAGCTCAATTGGCTCTGGATCCGATGACAGCAATTTTTGAGAAGCCTGCCGATGATGAAAGGCAACATCTCAAGGCTCTGTTTGTCAAAGGAAGGGTTGATGGACAGCGGATGACCAAGATTCTAATTGATGGTGGAGCTGCTATCAATATCATGCCGTATGCAGTGTATCGGAAGCTTGGGAAAGGGGATCAGGATTTGACCAAGACCGATATGATGCTTAAAGACTTTGAAGGGAACGTGTCTCCAGTCAAGGGGGCAATATGTGTAGAGTTGACCATCGGCAGCAAGACCTTGCCGACAACCTTCTTCGTGATCAGTGGAAAAGGTGCTTACAACCTGCTGTTGGGAAGAGATTGGATTCATGCTAATTGTTGCATCCCGTCTACAATGCACCAATGCTCAAGCTAATGGGCAGGCCGAGGCGTCTAACAAAGGAATTATCAAGCTTATCAAACGGAAAATTGAAGAAAATCCTAGAAGGTGGCACACGTTGTTAAATGAAGCCTTATGGTCCTATCGGATGGCTTGTCATGGATCAACTAAGGTTTCACCTTATCAGTTGGTATATAGACATGATGCAGTGTTGCCTTGGGAAATTAAGGCTGGATCTAGGCGACTATCTTTTCAAGATCAGTTGGCTGCTGATGATTATGCTACTTTGATGACAGACGAGTTGGATGATCTAGCAGGGCATCGGCTAAGGGCTTTGATGAGTATAGAAGAGAATAAGAAAAGGGTTGCCAGATGGTACGATAAGAAGGTAAAGGCTAAGGAATTTGCCGATGGAGACTTGGTGTGGAAATTAATCTTACCGATTGGGACTAAAAGTTCAAAGTTTGGAAAGTGGTCTCCCAATTGGGAGGGTCCCTATCGGATAAGTCGATCTGCTCCTGGTAATGCCTACATTTTGGAAACTCTCGAAGGAGTTGAATTTCCCAAAGCATTAAACGGAAAATATCTGAAGAAGTACTACCACAGTATATGGGTCGATGCATAAAGATTTAAATGCCGATAACAGTCCTATCGGCTAGACTAAATATCAAGAGAGCTGGAAAACAGAAAGAAGCCGATGTGTTGCCGATGGGGAGCTCACATACTTAGCAGCGCTTGGATAGCCGATATAGCGCGTAGGCGGATCTGGTTGGCTGCTTCTATTTCTTTAATGTCTTCATCGGCAGAGCCTTCTATCGGCTTCAACTTCTTCTTCAACTGAAGCGCTTTGCGACCATGAGCATTTCGCTCTTGCTCGAGGAGCTTGATGGTCTCTGGCAGTTGGCTTTCTTCCTGTTGGGCTTGGGACAGGGCATTCTCCACCTGTTTGAGTTCTGCCAACAGGGCTTCTCGTTTTGCCGATAGGTCGGAAATCTTCTGTTTTAGTGTGACTCCCGAGGACTTCAGGGTGCCGATGTTCTTGTGCTTCTCATCGGTCAAGAGCTTCTCTTTCATCATCTCCTCAGAGAGCCGGGTCTGAGCAGCTCTGTCGGCAAGGCACCGGGCGGCTTTTTGGTATTGCAGCTGACGACTTTCCAGATGTGCGGCCTGGAAAAGGACTTCCTCGGCATCGGCAGGAATCTGGCCTCTGAGGGTCTTGAACAGAACCTTGGCCGGGTCAGAGTCATCGACCAGTTGAGCCGTGTCTTGATGGAGGAGAGCCGACAGTTCTTCCAGCTTGGCCCTGATCTCTGCCGATGCGATCCCGACTGCCCGGGAGGAGCTCGCTTCCTCGCCTTCGTCCTCGGAGATATCAATAGCAAAGGAGAATAGGCTGTCAGGAGAATCCTGTTCCTGAAAAGGAAGACAAAGTGAGTCATTCTATGGTCAGAACGTCAGCAAATAATATTGATGGAGATTGGGCGACTTACTTGCTTCAAGGCAATCTCTTGCCTTTGACTAGAAGATGCTGATGGAACCATGGGTTGATCGGCCAGAGTTGCCGATGGAACTACGTCAGCTGGAGATTGATATAAGTGGTTATAAGATGGAAAAATAGGTTCATCGGCACTAACTTTGTAAATGTGTTACCTTGAGGAAGGGCAGTACATGTCTGAATGGAGGAAACCACCGATGCTATAATGGAACCTACTGGATCGGTAGTTGGTTCATGAACATCGGCCTATGTGTCTTCTAGCTAAAGTACTTCTTGTTGAGGTTCTTCCAGTTGAGGTTCTTCCACCTGTGGTGCTTCTTGCATTGGAGGGGGGGATGGTGCTTGCTGAGTCTCTGCTTCTGAAGGAGAAGGAGAGGATTCCACCGAAATAGGAGATACCGGAGGAGGAGGAGGAGTTGCCACTTTCTGGCGCTTTGTATGTGCCCTGGTACTCTTGGCACCTTTTCTCTTTTGCTGGCTGGACTGGGGGGCATCGGCACTTGTACTTTTGGTTCTTGCCGATGCACTGGTTTGCTGTTACAGAAAGAAGAATTTATGGATGTCAATATAGCCGATGCAAAAATAAAATCAGTAAAGATGTTTAACAGTTACCTTAAAAGCCTGTGCTAAGGTGGAAGCAGCTAACGATGGTGATGTTTGGGTCCTCCTGGTGGTGATTTTCTTGAGGCGTATGCCTCGGTGCACGATGGCGGCCAGGGTAGGGGCGTTGTTGCCGATTGAGGAGATTGGGCCTGATGGAAATAGGTCAATCGGCTTACCACTCCTGCTAACGGATGGGGGTGTGTCATCGACCTGAAAAGTCACACAAAGAGTTAGTTACCGATGGAAATGAAAAAAATTGAAACAACGGTTTAAAGATACTTACGGTGTCAGTAGGAACTTCGTACTCAGGATCGATCATGCCGCGGTACGAAAGAGCCGATTTGCAGAATATGTGCTCTTTCCATTCTGCCCACCACTGCTTATATGCCTGAGTGATAAAGGCGGCCGGGACCCACTCTGATAGGTTTACATCTGTATCGGCACTTGATGGCAGCTGGGCTACTCGAATCCATTCAAGGAGGCTAGTGATGGTTTCCCTAGGCTTTATCACATCGGTATAACAGAGTGCAATCGGCAGCTGGCCGAAAGCTAACTGACGAGCTAGTGCCGATGGATTGTAGAATTCATAAGTCTGGGGGGAGGTTTTTCCACTGCCAAAGAAGTTCACTGGTATGGCTCTGGGAGTCACCAATGCCATCATCACTTCATTGTCCTTATCAAGAGCCTCGTCGAACGGGTTGAAAACCAGAGGAAACACGGTGTCTGGGTCATCATAAGCTAACCATGCTCGCTCATCTCTGGCCAAAGCTTCGTACAAGATTTGGAAGAATCGGCTAATCTGATCTGGATTACCCCCTGTGCCAGGCAGAACTATGACAGCTTCACCGAAGTTCAAGGGAGGTCGTGTTGCCGATTCTTCTTCACCCAGCACATGGTTTTCTGCTATGTCCCTCGGAAAGCGCTGTGCAAAGAGATTGAACTCTAGACGTTTGTGCATGTGGAGGCTGAGCCACATGTTAATGAACCACCAGGGACCTCCCAGATTACCGATGGACTGGCCAAGCAAGAGCTTCCTAGTTACTTGGTGGAGGAGGTGATAGGCTGCTCCAAGCAGGTATCGGCCGAGGGGAAATCGGCCACCCTTGGCTAGATTTTCTGCTGCTGCTAGATAAACAGAAGTTGGTCCTGCCGATCGGCCACAAAACACGAATTTGTCTAGCCACATGTTCAGGAAGCAGGTCTGCTCTTTTATGTCAACAGGGCCTGTTTTGCGGTATCTTTGGATATACCCCGACCAGCCGCCGATGGTGCGGGTTTCTACCTTAGCACTGGGTTTGGTATCAAAAAAGTGGGTGCTATCGGCAGAAGAAACGTCCCGGCCAGTGAGCATAGCTACATCGGCAAGTGTAGGGGAAGCAGGGCCATGGCCAAAGACAAAGGCATTGAGGGTGTCTGACCAGAAATAAGATGCAGCTATCAACAGTGATTCATTCTTATGCATATCAGCAATGGACAACCTAATGCATTGGTCTAGCTTTCTCTCGCCCCACTAAACTTTGTTGGAGTTGCTGACCCTCAAGAACCAATCCTTCCACCCCACGGTAGGGCTGGGCCAGGAACGAAAAGTATCCTTCTACAGATCCAAAGAAAAATTCTCTGCTCTAAAAGGGATCCTGTTGGTTTCTGCGTTTATGAGGTTGGTTGGATTTGGATCCTCTAGCGGGCCAAGGCATTGAAGGTGTGGTTGATCAGTGGGGATGACAATTTTGTTAGCCAATTCCTAGTGGTTTTGGAGATGGAAAAGAAAAACACAAAGAAAAAAAGGGAGAGAAAATGTTCAGTAAGATGGGTTGCAGATGAACAGGGGTGCGAGAAAAAGTACAAGAGATGGCGCGAAGGACTGACCTCAGGAATGATGAAGTTGACAGCCATTTTACCACGGGGGAGATGTTTGAGAGCTTCGGAGTTGGTGAAGAAGGGGTTTCGTCGAGGATTTTGGAGCTTTTGGACAGCGCCGCCGCTGGGAAAGTGAAGTTGGAGTTGGGGAATGATGTGATGGAGAAGGAGTACCCGAGAAGGAACTATTTATAGGACAAAACGGGCAAGGGCAAATCTGACTTATCTCTTTGCCACATCCGTGAAATCCGAGGGTGCTCAGGTAGATATGGTAACTGTTCGCACGGTAATCAAGGGATTGTGCAGGTGATTTGACAGGAAGCAGTCATTATCCAGAGATATTTTACTGTGCGGGATCTCCTGGTCGGTCCATCGGCAGAGTCTTTGTAACGGTCATATTGCCGATGAGCGAATAAAGTGGAGATAGCCGTTTGGGAAGACAAGGTACGAACGTCCTGGTCAGTACATCGGCAAGTCTTTGTAACGGTAATATTGCCGATATGCGACTAAAATGGAAATGTCCGTTTGGGAAGTTGAGGATTTCGAGGAATCTGTAGAAGAATAGAATCAGAGTTGTTTAGATTGAAGTTGTCGGTTACCAGATTAGGAGCATTAATTGCGGAAAAAGGCATCATTACTGCAGAGAATTTCGGAGCATCAATGATTTCATACTCCAAAATTGGGGGGCATGTGTTGACACCGTTTTTGGGCACGTGTCCATGTTTGGTGAAGTATAGGCCGACAAAATAAGACGACAGTGTTTAATCTATAGGATGAGTTGTCGATGAGGATGGTTGCCGATGGAGGAGGGGTTGAACGTGATTAAGTCCATAAGTGGTGATGTGTCTGTGCCGATGGCTATGACAAGGAAGTCTGCCGATGACTATGGCAAGGGAGTCTGCCGATGATATAGAGAGAGAGTCTGGAAGCTGCCGATTGGTCTGTGGAAGTGTTCCAGTTTGTCACGGGGGGATAGTTTTATGTTTTCCTTAATTGTTTAAATCGTTTTGTATACGGATTCTGTGTAATTTGGAATTCGAGTTCTAGTCGTGTCTGGTTGTAGCTCTTTAAGTAGGGTATAAATATAGACCCTAGGGCTTTGTAATGAGACATCTATCAATCAATCAAACACAAGTTTTTACTCATATTCCAACATCTACTTTTTCGACGACTTCGTCATACTTTTCCCTTTTCATTACGAGTTCTTAGGAATTCGTCGACTTAAGCTCGGCGTGTTCTCAAGTTCTGCGTGAATACCTCTTGGCCGTGACATCCGGGCGCATCACTGTTGTCGGGTCCAAAGTGTTCAAGTTACCACCCTTGCCGATAGTAAGGTCAAATCGGCTGGCACGCCTTAACGTTTGAATCGGGTATTGGCCCTTTGTGTTTGCAGATCAGCTTTTGCACCAACAACTGGTAAATTCAATTTTTAGACCTTGCTACAAGGCTCATACTTCGCCTTCCAGCATGCTCGGGGACTACGTCAGTACGATGCATTTGGCGATGCATCACAGTTTTGAAATTTCTATGAAGACTTTTTTGACCCTGGCACCACGTGCCTACGTCACCTACTACCAGGCTCGGGGACTAAGTGGGCACACTTCACCTTGCGGTGAATATGCTTCCTTTTTTTTGAAAGTCTGAACTTTTCAAAGAGTAAAGCGGGCACACTTCATCAGGAAAGAAATCTTTTTTCTCAAGAGCACCATGCATTCTTCGATCAACCTGCTTCCTCCATGACTGATGTTGGTCAACTGGATTTCAAGACGGTCGAAATACCGTTGCAACTGCTTGGGCGACTTTCCTGCTTATTGAAGACGTTAAGTCTCATTGGTCGAGGAAGCTCAAGACGGCGTGTTACATCATAATGCATGGTGCTCGGGGACTAGCTGTGGGGGTATAAACCCCTATACCCTTACGGCTAGACTTGGGCCAGGAGGCTTGGCCCATCACGAGGACAGTTCGAGGCTTGATCCAACTGCTCGGAGTTTCGCGCAAGGAAACAAGACAAGGAGATCAAGCCGGATTCTGGTCGGTTAGAATAGGAATTGATATCGTACTATCTATGGCAATTGTAACCGACTAGGATTAGTTTCCAGATCTGTAACCCTGCCCTCCGGACTATATAAGGAGGGGCAAGGGACCCCCCTTAGGACACATTATTCTCTCAACACAATCCAATACAATCAGACGTAGGACATAGGTATTACGCCCACACGGCGGCCAAACCTGGATAAAAATCTAGTCTGTGTCTTGCGTCACCATCAAGTTCGTAGCTTGCGCACCGTCTACCGATAAACTACTACCGTGGGTATACCCCAAGGTAGACTGCCGACTAGCTTTCGTCGACAACTCCAATGTGTGATTTTTGTAGGGCGCAATGAAAATGGCGAAATACCAGAAAAGGTGCTTCGACCAGATTGAAGGGATCGTGGCTGAGAACAAGACCTTGTCCGCGGAAGTAGACCGCCTTTGGTCGGAGGCCGAGGAGAAGACGGCCGAGATGGGTGCTCAGGAAGAGCGCCTGCTTGATCTCAATAGGTGACTAGCCGACAGGGATCGGGAAATGAAAGGTCAGTCATGCATTCCAAGCAGTTGTGTATAACCGTGTAGTCGTTTTTGTTGACCAGAAATTGCTTCTGCAGACTTGGAGGAGGAGGTTGCACGCCTCCGACAAGAAAAGGAGAGGCTCGACCAGGAGCGTGCCGGCGCGCTGGAGGCCGGGCGCCGAGCTGGCGAGGAGTTAAGCAGCAAGAGTCAGGAGTTGTCTGGTGAGAACCCTGATACCCTCTTTAACGTTCCTTTTCTTGTGTGTATACTGACTTCCTGCTTGGTTCACAGTGCTCAAAGTGAATACTAAGAAGCACCTCCACGAGCTGATCAAGGACCGGGACTCTTGGAAGGCTAACTGCATCAAGCTCTGGAAAGGAGTGGCCCCAGTTCTGGACTTGATCAGCCCCGAGCTCCCAGAAGACCAGCCCACGCACCGAAGCTGACCCCTGTCGAGAAGGCGCAACGAGCGTGGGGCTGGCTCCAGCAGTTTGTCAAGGACGTCGGGGAATTCGTCGGTGCGCACGTCCTCAACATGGTGCGTGCCCACTACCCCTTGGTCGACTTGTCCCAACTGGAGAGGGGGTACCCCAAGGAGGTTGGTCCGCAGGAGACAGATGATCTTTGTGTTGGTCTGCTTGATCTGTCATCAACAGTGATCGGCGACATCAACCTCTACGGGACAGCAACTCCCCCCAACCAGCCTGGGTCAGATAGGTCAGCCAGGGAGTTGTCAAGAGCGTCCATTGCCGGAGATGGGCGGTCGACGCCTGCGGTCTCAACCAGCCAGACGCCGGTGGCCCTGACCCCTTCGACTGGACAGCAGGGCCATGCGGGTGATCAGCCCGAGCAGTAGGCCTGTAGAGTAGTGTGTAAAAGTAGACTAGGGGCCGCCGAGAGGGGTGTTTATTGTAAACTTTGTATATAAAGTTGGTAATAAATTTGATTGATCATAACCATGGTTTTGAGCGCTGTAATGTTGTCTGAGTGATGTATCACTGAGTCGGGGTAACAACCCTCAAGGACCTTCGTCCTAAAAGGAGATTGTCGCACTTGTCAAAAGTTCTGCATGTAAAAGAAGTATATAGCAAGAAAGGAAAATTTTATTACTGCTGATCATAAGGGATTTACAAACGAAATGTACTGGAACTTATGGATAAAAACGACGCAGTTTGTCTATGTGCCAGGAGTTAGGCAGGCGCGTTCCGTTTGGGTATGCCAGTCTGTAAGATGTAGGGCGTGTGACTTCGGCGACCACAAAGGGGCCTTCCCAAGGTGTGGATAACTTGTGCGCTCCTTCTTGGCTTGTTTTCCACTTGAGTACCAGATCACCGACCATGAAGGAACGGTCTTTGACGTTCCTATTGTGATACCGCCTAATGGCTTTGTGATATTTTGCTGTTCGAAGGCACGAGATCATGCGCTTTTCTCTGTGCAGTTGATTTCGAGCTCTCTAGCGAGGTCAGCAGAAGACTGGTCGAAATTTTCGACTCTTGGAGATCCAAAGGTCACATCGGATGGAAGCACTGCTTCGATGCCGTAAACCATGAAGTAAGGTGATGCACCCGTATTGCGGCTAGCCTGTGTTCGGAGGCCCCAGACCACGACCGGTAACTCCTTCATCCATCGTCCTGGTGCTCTGTCATTCTCGGTGTATAGCCTTTTCTTTAGAGCATCGATAATCATTCCATTTGCTCGCTCTACTTGACCGTTGGCGCGTGGGTGAGCTACTGACACGTACTTTATGACTATGCCTCTGTCACCGCAGAAGTCCCAAAATGTAGTGCCGGTGAACTGAGTGCCCAGGTCAGTGATTACGCTATTGGGGATCCCGAATCTGTGTATGATTTGATTGAGGAACTCCACAGCCTTCTCGGAGGTAGCTTTGACCAGTGGCATGTACTCGATCCACTTCGAGAATTTGTCGATTAGTATGAAAACGAACTTGAAGTTGCCGGGGGCCGGCTTAAATGGCCCGATCATGTCAAGACCCCAGCAGGCGAAAGGCCAGGACGACAGAATAGTTTGAATTTCGTGAGCAGGCACGTGGGTCCTCTTGGCGAAGAACTGGCATCCTTCACAATGTCGGACCAGCTTCTCGGTGTCGGCGACCGCGGTTGGCCAGTAAAAACCTGCTTGGAAGGCCTTCCCGACCAGTGTTCTGGAGGCAGCATGGTTGCCGCAGGACCCGGCGTGTATGTCATCTAAGAGCTTGACGCCATCATCTTGGGATATGCATTTGAGCAGCACTTTGGAACTTGCATTCTTTTGCATAAGTTTACCATCAACCAGTATGTAATTCTTAGACCGCCGGATGAGACGCTCGTTCTCCGTTTTATCTTGAAAACCCGATCCATCTGATATGTACTTGTTGAAGGGAGCGCGCCAATCATGGCTGTTGGTTGTCGAAGTAGTGTCGTCTATGAGCATTGCCTCATTGGGATGGTTTTCGACCAGGTCTGTACCGACACTTGGCGTGTGGATGTCCTGAACAAAAATGCCTTGCGGGATCTTGGCCCGAGATGATCCTAACTTTGATAGCGCATCCGCTGCCTGGTTCCTATCCCGGACCACGTGGATGTACTCTATGCCGTAGAAATTGGATTCCTATTTGCGAATTTCTTTACAGTAGAGGTCCATCTATTCGTGGGTAGTGTCCCATTCCTTGTTTAGCTGGTTGTTGACCAGGGCAGAGTCGCCGTGGATGTAGAGGCGTTTGACTCCCAGTTCGATGGCCAGTCGTATGCCATGTAGGCATGCTTCATATTCGGCGACGTTGTTCGACGCTGGAAAGAGGATCCTAAGGACGTAGCGTAGTTTGTCCTTGTTAGGCGACACGAAGAGTATTCTGGCGCCGACGCCATTGATGTTTAGGGACCCGTCGAAGAACATTGACCAGTGGTCAGAAGTGTCCGAAAGGGGGGGGCTCGTTGAGGTCCGTCCATTCTGCGATGAAATCGACCAGGGCCTGGGACTTGACGGTAGTGCGGCTCTGGAAATCCAGGTAGAATGGGCATAATTCCATTGCCCATTTTCCAATTCTGTCGTTGGCATCCTTGTTGCGCAAAATGTCCCCCAGAGGGAAACTAGTGGTTACCAAGACGCGATGACCATCGAAGTAATGCTTCAGCTTCCTTGAAGTTATTAAGATAGCGTAGATGAGCTTCTGTATCTGATGGTACCTAGTCTTGGACTCATTTAAGACTTCGCTTATGAAATAAACAGGTCTCTGGACTTTGTATACGTGGCCTAGCTCGTCCCGCTCGACCACCAATGCCGTGGAGACAACCCTGTCGGTTGCTGCTATGTAAAGGAGCAAGTCTTCGTTGGGTTGAGGTGCTGTGAGAACGGGTGGTGAGGTGAGGAAAGTCTTGAGCTGGGAGAGCGCAGCGTCAGCTTCCTCTATCCAGGAGAAAATTTTCCGACGCCTTTAGAAGTTTAAAGAAGGGGAGGCCTTTTTCTCCCAGTCTAGAGATAAAACGGCTGAGAGCAGCCATACAACCGGTGAGCTTTTGAATGTCCTTGACATTCTTGGGTGGTCGCATATCGAGCACTGCCTTTACTTTTGAGGGATTTGGTCGTATGCCGTCGCGGCTGACGACGTTGCCGAGTAGTAGTCCAGAGGGGACCCCGAAGATACACTTTTTGGGGTTAAGCTTCCACTTGTATTTATTCAGTGCCTTAAAGGTTCGATCTCGGTTGTCGATTAGAGTGCTCACATCCCTTATTTTGACGACGACGTCATCTACATAAGCCTCGACGAGGTCGTCACGAATCTCGTCGTGGAGGCATTGCTGAATGGCCCGTTGATAAGTAGCTCCAGCATTTTTGAGTCCAAAGGACATGGTCGTGTAGCAATACGCACCGAAAGGGGTGATGAAAGATGTTTTGATCTGATCGTCTTCCATTAGCAAGATCTGGTGGTAACCAGAGCAGCAATCTAGAAAGGAGAGGTGTTCGCATCCGGCCGTTGAGTCGACCACCTCGTCGATGCGAGGGAGACCAAAAGGATCTTTAGAACAGTGTTTATTGAGATCAGTGTAATCAACGCACATTCTCCATTCATTGTTCTTTTTTCTTACAAGAACTGAATTTTCGAGCCAATCGGGATGATACACTTCTTTAATGAATTCGGCTGCTAGAAGCCGCGTTATTTCTGTCCTAATAGCCTCCTTTTTGTCACGAGCGAACCGTCGTAGCTTCTGCTTGATGGGTCTTGCAGTCTTCGAAACGTTTAAGGAGTGCTCGATCAGGTTTCGTGGGACGCCGGGCATGTCTGCGGGTTTCCATGCGAAAACACTCACGTTGTCCCTTAGAAACCTGACGAGCGCGTCTTCCTATTTGGGGTCCAGATTGGCCCCGATGAGAGCCGTCTTCTCGGGGCTGCCGTCGACCAGCCGTACCTCCTTGTGCTCTTTGGACTTTGAATTTTTCCACGAAGTCTCCTGCTCAGGTAGTCGAAGCTGGTCGGGTGGAAGCTGCGTGGCTTGGGCTACGGTGTCTGCCATGCAGATCGAGAGGTCGATTGCCTCGGTGATCTTGAAGCTTTCCTCCTCGCAAGTGTATGCGGTGTAGACATTGCCTCTGACAGTTAGGACGCCCTTCTCTGTTGGCATTTTGAGGACCAGGTATTAGTAGTGTGGAACTGCCATGAACTTTGTCAGCGATGGTCGGCCCAGAATTGCATGATAAGTGCTGTTAAAGTCGGCGACCACAAAGTTAACGAATTCTATTCGAAAGTGGTCAGGCATTCCAAACTGGACAGGCAGTGTTATCTGTCCGAGGGGTACTGAACTTTGGCCTGGCAGAACTACCTAGAATTGATCGTCATACGGCTTTAGCTACGCCGGGGTTATCTTGAGAGCAGGCAAGCTGTTGTGAAAAAGGATATCGATGGAGCTTCCCCCATCAACGAGCACGCGCTCAAATCTGACACTGTTGATGCAAGGATCCAGGATCAGAGGGAAACATCCTGGCTCCGGGATGGCGGTACATTGGTCCTTCCTGAAGGAGATTTCCCTGTGCGACCAGGGAGGAAATTTTGGATCGGCGACCAGACTGTCTGCGCTGTCCGCGTTGAAGCAGGCTCTCTTCAAGAGCTTTCTTTCTCGCTTAGACTCGATGGAAACTTTGCCTCTGAAGATGGAGTGGACCATGTCGGTGGGACTGACATATTGGTGTCGTGGATCCTTATCCTGGTCGCCGTCTTCGTCTTCGTGACCACGCCCGTCCTGCTTCCCATTTTTCTTAGCGGAGGCGTCTTGAGCGGCCCGCTGTGTGTAAACGCTTTTGAGGACACGTCATTCTTCCATCATGTGATTGGACTTGGGATGGAGTTGGCATGATCCTTTCAATGTCTTGTTGTAATCTTCTTGGTAGTCTCGTCGCCCATTGGGGCACTTGACCGTATTCACCTCGTGGTCATGGTCATGAGGGCGCTTGCCCCGGAAGTCATCGCGATTGTCACGCCGCCTGTCCGAACCTTCTCTATGGTCGCGGTTGTCAGTGCGACGATGGTTCCTATTGTCAAAGCATCCACGACTGTCGTCTCGTCGAGGAGGCTGGTCGGGACCTCTCGCATCCTCTTGGATGAGCTTTTCTGCGTCATCAGCGTCAGCGTAGTTTTTTGTCGTGGCGAGGAGCTCGACCATCATGGTCGGCCTTTTGCACAGTAGCTTATTCCTTAGTGCTTCGTGGAAGCGTAGCCCTTTGATGAAGGCTGATATGGCCTCGTCGTGAGAAATTTTTGGAATTTTAAGGCGCATATCCGAGAATCGTCGGATGTAATCACGCAGAGGCTCGTTTTTCTTGTCCCTTATTCTCTCGAGGTCATACTTGTTCCCAGGCTGCTCGCAGGTAGCGATGAAATTGTCAATAAATGCCTGGCACAGTTCTTCCCAAGAGTCAAAAGAGTCCTCGAGCAGGCCGAGGAGCCACTGATGGCCAGCCTGGTCGAGAACGACTGGGAAGTAATTTGCCATGATGTGCTCGTCTCCTGCTGCTGACCGAACGGCAATCTCGAAGTGAGTGATCCAGTTTTCAGGGTTTTCCTTGCCGTCATATTTTTTAAGCTCCTTGAGTTTAAAGTTGCGGGACCACACGACTTGGCGAAGGTGTGAAGAAAACTGTCTTAGGCCGGGAGGGCCATGCGCAGCGTCGTACTCGATGCGCCGCAAGTTTTCGTGCACCGCTCTTTCCGTGGCGCGCCTGTTGATGCGGTCGCGGGGGTCCTTGGGAGGGATGTTGTATCATAGATCCCTGTCCTGGTTTACTTCCTGACCACGCCCACGCTTCAGCTCGCGGTAGCCACCGGCGTCCCGACCACGGTTGTCGCGCCCCACATCGTTTGGAGAGCGGCTACGGTGGCGCTCGCTGGGTTGTGGTGAAGTCCGGCTGCGATGAGTCTGGTCGGAAGAGACCTCTGTGTAGGAGATATCTTGGACCCTTTTGAGTAAGGTGGCTGCCTGTCCCATCGCGGCGATCAGGTGTGCGCGTATACTGGATCGGTCGCCCTAGCACTCCGGAATATCAAGGAGTCGGTCCAGGTTTGCCATAGCAACAGCCACGTTAGCACTTGGCGTTTTGTAGACTTGCCGATCTCCGACCATGTCGAAAGCATCACTGAGGTTATGCGGCGCAAGTTGCCGTTCCTCATCCGCGCGCCGCCGAGCCTGGTCGGCATTGCGCTGTTCACGGAGCTGCTTCTACTCGTCTGTTTCACCGTCGACAACCGGTTCATCGTTGCTGACATTGAAGATAAGATCTCCCCGCCGAGGTGGAAAGATTGGGAAGCGAGAAAAGCCTGGAGGATACGGTAGTAAATCCAGGTCGTAACCTTTGTCCTCGGAGTTTATAACCTCGGTAGGTACAGACCCTGTGCTAGAGTTTGTACTGGAAGCCTGGTCGTTCGGTAGTACTTGGATTGATACCATGTTATGGCGAGCTACTCGGCTGCTCTGTCTCGGCGACCAGCCTGCCTTGTTGAAAAGGGATTGGACATGCCGTGAGTTGTGATCGGCCGAGTTGTTTAGTCCGTAAGGAGGACTATGGTCTGGATCTATCTTGAGCTCGACAGACCGCCCAGTGGGGTGGACGTTATTGTTAGAGACGTCCCCAGGTTTTTGTGTGTGACAACACGAGTTGGCCGGCAGGAGTCGAAAGAGTCTATCGACGCGACTTGATTAGATTGGTGCGAGATACCATCTACCAGTCGGGAAGCTTCGAGGAGCCTAAGATCGGCACGATCAAGGGCTCAGAAAAGATCCGAGTCGTTGACCTTCTTTCCCTTGTAACAAGGGAGCGGAGGTCGAGTGCTCGGCGTCGGCGTGATCGGAATCGACGTCGCTGTCGTCCTAGATCGGATCTGGGTTTCTTCCGAAGTCGTGGTCGTGAGGCCGCCGCCATGAGTCGTCCACGTGATCTGGCCGACGGTGAACGTGAGGCCTTCAGGCACGGCCGCGGAAGCTGGAATGATGACCATCTTGTTCGTCGAGAGAGCTGTACGCACACCCCCTACCTGGCGCGCCACTGTCGATGAAAGCTAGTCGGCAGTCTACCTTGGGGTATACCCACGGTAGTAGTTTATCGATAGACTGTGCGCAAGCTACGAACTTGATGGTGACGCAAGACACAGACAAGGTTTTTATCTAGGTTCGGCCGCCGTGTGGGTGTAATACCTACGTCCTGCGTCTGATTGTATTGCTGTGGATTGTGTTGAGATGAATTGCCTAAGGGGGGTCCCTTGCCTCTCTTTATATAGTCCAGAGGGTAGGGTTACAAATCTGGAAACTAATCCTAGTCGGTTACAATTGCCATAGATAGCATAATATCAATTCCTATTCTAACCGACTAGAATCTGGCTTGATCTCACGTCTTGTTTCATTGCGCGAAACTCCGAGGAGTTGGATCAAGCCTCGGACAGCCTTCGTGATGGGCCAAGCCTCCTGGCCGAAATCTAGCCGTAAGGGTATAGGGGTTTATACCCCCACAGGGACTATAAAACTAGACCCCCTGGCCCCTAGAGGAGAGAGCCTCTCAACCCTAATTCATTATTTCTCTAGGGAGAAGAAGCCTCTGATCAAGCCTAGAGCCACCACATCAATTAGACATCTAGGTTCACATAGCTACATAGGATTAGAACTAGAAGGACTCAATCTTCGATTGGTTTCCGGATCTGTCAAGAGGATTCTTGGTAATTCTCTAATTGTTCTTCTAATTGTTCATCTTTGTTCTTCAATATTATGAATATGACTTTGTTCTACTTCAATATATTGCTTATGACTTTGCTCTACTTGTTTATATTCAAGATTATATTGTTCTTAGTTTATCATAGTTATATACTTGGGTTAGTTAGATTGGATCTATATACATGTTTAGGAACGTATAGCGTTTATCCATCGGATCTATAGGTAAATGACAGATATTGTGTAGGCATGGTGCTTATACCGTATTTATCTGCGATTGTACCCATTATGCCAGATCGTGGGGTAGTTCGTGATAGTGACAGCTTCATTGATTCTTATATAGTCCCCCTCTCGTGTATTGGGCTGGCTGTTGACGGTCCTTAATGCTCACATTTAACCATCAACTAATCATGCAAAAGGACTTATATACAACCAACACCTAGACTTAGGGTTTTATCTGACAAAATTCTATGAGTTTTGGTGTTTGTCTATTTCTGTAGGGGGTTATCAGGAAATACGGAGGAAAGGCCCACACATCGGGTTTACACAGAGATATTAACATGCCGTGCAATTTTCTATCATCTAGAAGACTCCAGAAGCCATGGGAACAAAGCGGAAGCCGAGAGGCCTCAGGGACAGGGCGCCCGCCCTAGTCCTGAGGGCGCCCGCCCACCTTTTTCCACCAAACAGAGTCCAATTAGGGGACAACACTCCACCGACCTAAAGGATCAAGGTGCGGCGGCATGTTAATATCTCTATGTAAGCAGAGGGCTGGAGCTCCACCCCATAATGGAAGCAGAGGGCCCGCATGAAGCGGCTTGGGGGCGCGCCCAGACCGTGGCGGTGGAACTTGGCGAACGACACCACGTAGCCCTCGGGCAGCTGAGGCGCCCTGTGACTCGCCGGCGGCGCGATCCACTCTGGCGACGACAGCGAGGTGCGGCGGCGCAGCAGTCCCTCCTTCTCAAGCTCTAACAGCCGGCGCTCCGTCATCGACGACGGGCGCCAGTCGTCGGCGGCGACGAGTCTTACAGGCATCTCGGCTAAAGGGACGGTGGGTTCGCTACAGCTCGAGGGGGCGTGTGCGCGTGAGATGGCGAGACAGCGAATGCAGCAAAGGAATAAGAGCGAGAAGGCGGAAGGGAGAAGAACGGCGATGACGCGACGACGTATTTATAGGCAGCTGTCCGCCAACGGACAGATCCGAGAAGTAAGGTAACTCCTCCCGTAAATGCACCGCCTGATAGTCCTCTCTCTCCTCACAGGCCGGACTCTCCGAATTCCCCACCGATACGGTGTCGTAACGTCATCCGCCTAAAAAGGCGCGCCCAACGGGCAGAAAGGCGAACCGCCACGGCCGCTTCCTTCCCTCGTAAGCCAAGGGACGTAACCACAAAAGTCTCGAGAGGTCGATGGCTGGCCCGCCGAAAGGGTTCGACAGCCGATCTCGAGCGCCAAGAGTCAGGGAACCCCAGCGAGCGGTCGAAAATCGAGGCCCGCCTCGAAGACTCGCTGGCGATGTCCAAGGTAGGGTTGAGACAGTCGAGAGGAATCCCCCCGAAGGGAGGCATCGAGCCGCTGGACTCTATCGAACGAGACCGGTATCCCCGATCACGTCGACCCTGCTTTATGAGGACGCCTCCGGGCTACAGCTGACCCCCTCGAAAGTTGCACAGGTTCTCACTTGGACTACCCGCTAGGAACTCAAACTGGGGTGGAAGACGCTCGCTCTATCGAGAGTACGTCGAAACCTCCAAGCAAGGCAAAGCCGAACAGAACCTTCCACCACGGGTGTTGACAGCGTTTCTGCAAATTTAGCGAAATAAGCCCCCGAAGGAGTTAAATACTCCCTCGAGGGCTCGGGGGCTACCCCCGCGGGGTCGCTCGCGCGCCCCCGTGGAAGCTCGACCATAAAAACGAAAGTCTTCACTCGAGCGCCAGCGCTCGACTGAAGACTCGGGGGCTACTGTCGAGGGTACCAACGAGGGGTACCCTCACCAATACGTATAACGAGGCCAACCGTACACACGGGCGGCCGTCGACGGTCGCAGCCTCGAAGACGGAAGTACCGTCGAGCGAATCGGCCAGGGCTCGAGCAAGCAACTATCGTCAAATACGGAAGCGGGCTCGAGCGAACCGAGGGGCGTCGAGTGCAAAGACACTATCCGCCGCCTGACGCGCGCACGCGGGCCGGAGCATTGAATGCACCTGACGCTTCCCCACCTAACACACGGGTCACGGAAGGCGTGATAGGGAACAAGCTTCTGTCCCATCGTTCTTTTTGCAGCCTTCCCACCGAACGACCCAGGGCGTGTCAGGATGCAGGAAACAAGGATGGAATGTCTAATCGGGACCCCCTCGAGACACCCAAGGTCAGCGCTCTAGATATCGGCATATTACACGTCGTCCGACCCTCGACCGAACAGGGTCCCTTCCTAGGGACAAGTTGGGCGTCGACTGACAACACCACAGCTACCCCGCCGGATCCGCACCATACCGTACACGCATGCGACCTCAGAACCAGCGCAAGGCGGCGGGCAGGGTAGAACGCAGGAGCACGCGTAATCATCACCGGGCTATCAAGATGGGACGGCTCGAGGCCATGTCGTACGGAAGCCTCGAGTAGGTCAGCGCTCCATGCGGCTATCGATCCCTACTCTAACGTCTACGCATGTACCCTGTGTCTCTCCTTGGAGCTATAAAAGGAGAGACTCAGGAATAGAAGAGGGGGACATCACAACACAAGAACACACACACGTAGTAGAGCTACACATTTCATACCACGCTTGTATTCGCCCCTGTACAAGCACTTAGGTGCAAGATAATACAAACTCTCTCCCCCCACTGGACGTAGGGCCTTCTCTTGCCCGAACCAGGTTAAATCTCTGTGCCTTCTTGCATCACCATCTGGAAAAGGAAGCACGCATACAAATTTACTCGTTGGTGTGACCCCCCGGGGGAAAAACACCGACAAAAACCATGCGAATAATGTCGGTTTGATCCAACGACTCAGATTCACTTGAAGGGACTATAAACCAGACCCCTGGCCCCTAGAGATCATACCTCTTCTATAGAATCAAAGCTAGGGTTTCAATTCTTCATCCAAGTAGAGAGGATCCCTCTAGTTCTTCTAGTTCTACCTCTAGTTCATCTAGATCTAGTTCTAGTTCATCTAGTTCTAGTTCTAGTTCCTCTAGTTCTAGTTCTAGTTAGTTCTAGTTGTAATCTAGAAAATAGGGAGAGAGAAGAGGAGAGCGGAGGAGGAGCCGGATCTGTCGGATCTTCCTCAACATTGTACCTTTGCAGCAACTGGTTCGTTCTTCATCGTTCTCCAGGTTCTTCAATTCATAATTCCTGAGTTCTCCAATTACTTTTATTTACATTCAAGTTATTTATTGGATTTCCGCTTGCATCAAGTGCTCTAGTCTTTATAACGCTAGAGTAGTAACTAATAGATTAGACGTGGTGTTTAGTCTTGCAATTACCTGGAATTGCACCCAATCCTGCGGATTGTTGTGGTAGCCTTAGGGTAGTGACAGCCCTAACGGTCGACGTATTCCACCTCGTTCGGATCGGTGTTTGTAGGACCGTAGTCGGACCTTCCTAGCCCTCTTCTCATCTCTTTCTATGGTTAGTGCTCTGATGTCCCGATATATATAATCTTGAAGTAATTCTTGATTTTTAGATCAACTAGAGAACTCTCAGGAAACTTCCTCTCTTCCCACCAAAAATAATTATATAGTTATCCTTGGGCGATCTTGGATCTTAATTAGTACACTCACGTTCTCTGTGGAAAATCGATACTCTGGAATACTACCGGGTGAAAGCTACATCGGTATCCGTGCGCTTGCGGATTTTTCTGTTTGCGTTTAAAATACCCAACAAGCTTTCTGGCGCTGTGCTAGTTTCGAACCAAGTCGTCCGTGTATCCTTTTTGTGTTTTCCTTTTTTTTACCACACTCACCTTACCATTTTCACCACACCACATGGATTTCACTCTAAGCATTAATGAGCATGGAATTTATTTCATAGCCACTTCATTTACCCCATGCTCATATGCAACATCTTCACAATCCATTGGTCTCTCCAACATCACCACATTCGAGATCTCCAACCCCCTCTTCCTTTCTATTCATAAAAACTTTAAAAGGGCGGTTGTCGATGCATATGTCTATATTAAATATTGCAGATCTCGTTGAGGTGATCTTGATATAGGTCAGCGTTGGAGGGGAAACCACTTCGCTGACATAAATTGATGGTTTCCCAAGGACAAGCTTAGTGTCCTAAAACAAGCACTGATCATATTGTAACATGAGCTTTTAATTATTTGCAACATTACCTTGTGTGTTGAGCATATAAGGATAATTGTAAAAATATTCCTTCGGGTATTCTTGTTGCTAACCTTTCCAGGATTGGAGCAAGAAGATCGGATGAATGACAAGCACAAGGTATGTCCAACCAATCATCATACAACATTGAATTAAATTCATCCAAACTTGAATTTTACAAAATTCAAGCTTGGGGGAGTACTTTACATAAAAACATCCTTTGCCATGTTGCTATGTTGGTTGTCTCTACCTTGAGACATGCTCAGTTTGTTAAATACTAATCACACTACTTCATCTCCACTTGAGTAGATCTCTATAAATGCTCTCATGCTACCTTTATTTACTTTAGTATATGTCTAGGTTTGGAGTAGTTTTATTTATCTCTTAATTAAGCATGGTGCTTAGTTTAGGGCTGATGATCTTACTTCCAAGGGAGTTTAAATTAAGCATGGTGCTTAGGTTAAAATGCCCTCCTAAATCAAATTAGACATGGTGTCTAGGTTGATTTTGAAGCCGATAGTATGCTATAGTCGATATTAGATATTTTGTTGGACTAACCCCTGCAATAAAACTTTCAATATCGACCTGGGAAGTCCTGAGATAAACTCACATTGGAGACAAAGAGAGAGACACATGAAGTTTAACAATTTACAGAAGTAAGGCATAGCTCACAAGAGATGATCCAGGGAGGGTGCCACAAACACGATGCCCAACCGCTAAAAAAGGAAAGCTTCCAAAAGAAGATACTGTACCATCACTCTTCAAGTAAGGTAACATCTTAAGGTACTTGACTATCACTTTTATAAGCTTTTCCTTGGTTTTGGCGTTCACATGAATAAAAGAGACAAACATGTATGATTTAGAACTCTAGATTAACCAACCCAATCGATTCAATATGTTTAGTCCTTCCACCTTTGTGATCCTACACTCCTAATCATATAAGCTAAAATGGTTCTTTCAATCTCTGGAAGATATAAACAAAACACATAAGTATAGATAGATTATCTTTCCATTAGGTTGAGCAATCTGATCTAACAAATGTTTTAAATGCTACACTCATTATCTTATTATCCATCAACTTTGTCTTGCTCACTATGCTTAAGGTTAGAGAGAACAAATACACTTTTGGTTCTGTTGGTGTTTTCCACCAACAGGGCCCATGCACTTGATCTTTGCCTTGTCTCTACGAGCATGTACACTTTGAGCAAAATATGGAGGAGTATTATAACTCCCAGACTCCACCAAGTGAAGAATCTAGATCTACGAGCACAAACACACTGGAGATACTGGACACTCAAGCAATCACTGCCCTGAAATGCTTGAGGACGTAAACTACTTCAACAACAACAACTACTACAACCGTCCTCAACAAAATCAAGGTTGGAATCAACAGAGGCCAAACTACTCAGAGGCGATCCAGGACGCCCCGTCATCCCGATCATCGGCATGGTGGACTTCCTAGAAGCACTCTGCGACTTTGGCTCCAGCGTCAACATTATGCCCAGGGTACTCTATGAAAAATTCTTTACACATCCTTTACTAGAAACAACCATGTGTTTGCAGCTTGCAGATCAGAGGGAATATTGAAAAACCTCTGCGTCCGAGTTGGTACCTTGTACGCCCCAGCAGACTTCGTGGTGATAGAGACTCGTACTGTTGAGAGGGCACCCATCATCCTAGGGAGGCCATTCCTAAACACCTCAAGAGCTGTCATCTACGCTAGTGCTGCCAAGATCAGTTTCTACATCGAGGGGAGGAAGGAGACGTTTTCCTTCAAGAACAAGACTACACAAATCTCAGAGCAATCCCGACATGAACCAAGGAAGAGGATCAACAGGAGGAACAGGAACAAGAAATGTGGACTGAGTCGGCTAAGATGGTCTCTGCAGTTCAAGGAGGTCAAGACTGTTGACTTAAGTCACCGTTCCTGACCAAGAAGGATGACCCTAGTGTTCCAAGCATCGAGTGCACAATCAACGGATATTCTTTTTAGAAGACACTCTACGACACCGGATCTGACGTCAACATAATGGCCTCAGTCATTTATTAGCTCCTGCATGGAACCATGCCCCTAAAACCGACATACATTCAGCTCCAGATGATTTTAAGGTTATTAACATGGGAAAAGACGAGTACAATCCACCCATCACCATTGGGAGACTGTTCCTCAGCACCGTTAAAGCAATCATCTACATTGGAACCGGAGAAGTCCACATGCACTTCCCTCTGAGAAGGTACCCCGCTATTGTACTGACCCTAACTATATAGTTGAAGACTCTAAGCAGGTCAGGACAAGAAGGAAACGACGCAACCGCAACAAGAGAAGGCAAATCATCAAGGATGGATGGGCAGACTACGAAGGAGAAGTAGTAAGGTCTGAAGACATACAACTTGAACAGAACTATCCTGAGGAGACCATAGCACCGAGTCAGGTGTGTAGAGAGAAGATAGTTATACATGAAGAGCAGGCGCCGCCGGAACCACCGACTACGCCATCCAGCGAATCCCAGGACGACTGAGAAAATGGAGAGTCCTGTTCGGAGGACTTTAAAACACCTAACGCCTTGCCAAGAGGTAAACTTGGTAGTTATCCTTTACCTTTCAATTATTTAAAATAGTTTGCTTAGTTAATCAGGTTCATATCATCTTGAAAAGAAAATAAAAATGTTAAAAATAGTAAGCCCCATGTGAGTATGCTCATGGCATAAAACCCATAAGTACATTCACTGTGGTGGCATAAAAATGAAATAAATAATATTCCTGTCCTATAAAGATAAAATTATAAAAATAAATTTGTGATCCTACTAAAGAGAGTAACATTTATTGAGGAGGCTCAACATAATAAAGGCTAGATATTTATGCTAACACTTAACCAGTTCCACAAAGCTTTGTTGTCTATTTAAGCTCCACAGAATTCAAGGATCAAAGAAGACTAGCAGACGGAGAACATCCTAATCGCTGTCAGGGTGCTGCTGACATTCAAATACACCGCTGCCACCTGCTAACTACATTAGAAGAAATAGCGTCAAAATCCAGCTTGGGGGAGAGCACTCCCATTTGTCCAGCTAAGTGTTTCTACTCATGTTTATATTTTACTCTAATAATAAAAACATGCATAATCATATAAACCCAAATAAAGATTTTGTGCTTATATATATCTTTGCTTAGTTTGCTAAATAAATAAATAAATAAAATTTGCTATGAACTCTCATGATAAGATCTCAAATGGAAATGATGAATAGTTGCTCTACCATGACTAGTTCTCAAAATTGAAATCTCTCTCAAGTTTAGGCTTGACTGGTATTAATTAAGGTTTGCTCTAAAACTGAACTTGTGGGGAGAGTACTTGATCTAAAGTCTAAGTCGTTAACGGATACGATATGGGAAGGTTGAGCTACTGTTTATCTGTTCCTAGAGATGCTAGAATTCTAGAGAATTTTATCTTTGAAAGTCCTTAAAATATCACATGATGATTTCCTGTATGATGAGAGTTTAAATTCCTACCACAGCCATATATACATGCTTGTTAGACTTTGAGCCACACATTTACTTTTTACTGCTTATGAGCATTGAGTGTGGTCAAGTTGTGTAGACCGTTAGGAGCTTGTCATGTGGTTAAGTCATGATTCACTGGCACGTTCACTCACACATGCTGCTTATACTCCGGAAGTACGCATCCACATATATCCATCCATTTCCATCTCCAGAACCACCAAAATAAAAATATATTCTACTCCTAATCTGGGAGAGAATAGCCAAAAACATTATCCTATTCCTGTTTTTCCCTGTGAAATAAATGCTCAAGATATTTTTGTTACTACCACTTGCTATATTATTTCAGGAGATGAGTGCTCTAAGAAAGAAAGAAAAAAAAGAGAAAGAATACGAGGAAATAAAAGGGGCAAGTGCCCGGAACCTCGAAAGAAAAGAAAAAGTGAGACGAGAGGTAAAAATGGACAAGTGTCCGACAGTAGAATTAGGGGTACAAGATACCCACCTGAGACAAAAGAAAAATAAAATATAGAGCATCTCATTCTCCTCAAAAAGTTTCAAAAGAGCAAGGAAGGTATGTATCCCCTCAAAAGAGCAAAAGTAGAATTAGACTTTCACCATTGTTATCACCATCATCACCATACACCATTCATTCGCCACACATGCACATCTTGATTTGACTTATTGACTTGTTCTTCTGGATCCATGGTTTGACTATGCAATAAATGTCTTGTAAGTATGTATGAGCTGTCTCCCACCTATGAGCTCCAGATATCAAAAGCCTTATTAGAGTAGGGTGAGAGAGAAGGCAATGTCACTATGCCTCATACCAAAAATACCACATACTTTGAGAGAAGACATACACCTTTACTGCCTTGGTAAGAATCCAGAAATACCACAAAAGAGAGACTAGAGAGAGTCATACAAGGAATCTCTGAGTTTTATTTGAAAATCTGCAAAAACTCCAGAGCTATAGTTAATCGAAGAACAAGAGACATGGCGCTTGACTAGACCGTTCTATCTTTTAACTGCTCAAGACACAAGTGACGGTTACAAGCCCCATGGTGGAAGGTAAAATGAGTAAGTTTAAATCTTAACAGTTTACCCTAACCTAGAGATGAGATCTTGTTTGAACGCATGTGTACCTTTAAAGCATGAAACCACTGTAGAAACTCTTATGTTCATCTTTGCTCAGGGACGAGCAAAGGTTAAGCTTGGGGGAGCTTGTTGACGGTCCTTAATGCTCACATTTAACCATCAACTAATCATGGAAAAGGACTTATATGAAACCAACACCTAGACTTAGGGTTTTATCTGACAGAATTCTACGAGTTTTGGTGTTTGTCTATTTCTGCAGGGGGTTATAAGGAAATACGGAGGAAAGGCCCACACGTCGGGTTTACATAGAGATATTAACATGCCGCGCAATTTTCTATCATCTAGAAGACTCCAGAAGCCACGGCAACAAAGCGGAAGCCGAGAGGCCTCAGGGACAGGGCGCCCGCCCTAGTCCTGACGGCGCCCGCCCACCTTTTTCCACCAAACAGAGTCCAATTCAGGGACAACACTCCACTGACCTAAAGGATCAAGGAAAACCATGCGATTAATGTTGGTTTGATTCAACGGCCCAGATTTACTTGAAGGGACTATAAAACCAGACCCCCTGGCCCCGGGAGATCATACCTCTTCTACAGAATCAAAGCTAGGGTTTCAATTCTTCATCCAAGTAGAGAGGATCCCTCTAGTTCTTCTAGTTCTACCTCTAGTTCATCTAGATCTAGTTCTAGTTCATCTAGTTCTAGTTCTAGTTCCTCTAGTTCTAATTCTAGTTAGTTCTAATTGTAATCTAGAAAATAGGGAGAGAGAAGAGGAGAGCGGAGGAGGAGCCGGATCTGTCGGATCTTCCTCAACATTGTACCTTTGCAGCAACTGGTTCGTTCTTCATCGTTCTCTAGGTTCTTCAATTCACAATTCCTGAGTTCTCTAATTACTTTTATTTACATTCAAGTTATTTATTGGATTCCCGCTTGCATCAAGTGCTCTAGTCTTTATAACGCTAGAGTAGTAATTAATAGATTAGACGTGGTGTTTAGTCTTGCAATTAACTAGAATTGCACCCAATCCTACGGATTGTTGTGGTAGCCTTAGGGTAGTGACAGCCCTAACGGTCGACGTATTCCACCTCGTTTGGATCGGTGTTTGTAGGACCGTAGTCAGACCTTCCTAGCCCCCTTCTCATCTCTTTCTGTGGTTAGTGCTCTGATGTCCCGATATAGATAATCTTGAAGTAATTCTTGATTCTTAGATCAACTAGAGAACTCTCAGGAAACTTCCTCTCTTCCCACCAAAAATAATTATATAGTTATCCTTGGGCGATCTTGGATCTTAATTATTACACTCACGTTCTCTGTGGAAAATCGATACTCTGTAATACTCCCGGGTGAAAGCTACATCGGTATCCGTGCGCTTGCGGATTTTTCTGTTTGCGTTTAAAATACCCAACACTGGTGGAGCAACATTATTACAGGGGAGTGATTTGCTATGTTTCTCATTTACCTTGATAATATCACTATGCATGGGCGTAGTCTTGTCTCATAATGATTGCTAAGTATACTTGCACTAACTATGATAATGCTAGACTGTATAGTTGAGAATAACTTAGGAAATATTCTTGTAGTTCGTTCTAATACCATGCTAATGACTTTCTAGAATATGTAATTAAGGTGCTTATCATATTTATTATGTGGCTAAGTATGCTGATCAGATTAATTATCTTTGTCACTATTCATTACTTTATATATCCGTTATGTGACACTTATCCCTGTATGAAAGAGTTAGATAAATGTTCTCAATTATACATGCAATGATAGATACTCAATCTCATATTTCATTCTATAATCAATATTGATGATTGCTAATCCCTTCCCAGTGGTAAAAATATAAATAACGATACCTGGAATACTTCCCGGTTAAAATGCTACATCGGTATTAATCTGTGCGCTTGCAGATCCCATTCATTATTTATTTAGAAGAGCAATTGCTTATTTCAATACCGCGTCTCTCATGTCATGCTGGGGATGACAACTTGGCTTAAGTGGTATGAGAGATAGGTTTGGCATTTTTGGCACCATTACTTGAATTAGAAAACTAAGTCTACTTTTGGTAATGATGTTAAGAATACCCAACAAGCATTTTTGGTGCCGTTGCCGGGGAAGGTTGATTACTAATCAGGAATTGATATAGGATTTTGAGTTATCATTCGCATCACTGATCTGATTGAGCTTATCAATTCTCTCATACAGTTTTACCCCGATATTTTTCTATTTTATCTTATGCAGGGTAATGTATGAATAGAAGACATCTTCTTGGAAATTTTGTTGACAATCCCGAAGCCTTATTCAGAAAAACAAGAGCCAAGCTCAAGAAGAGATCATCAACACTTTAGCAAGAAGCTTCATCCAATCAAGAAGATCACCGGAACTTGTCTTCAGAGTTTGAAGCCATGGCGAACAAATCAATCCGCGAGTTCTCAGCTCCCACTATGGACAACATCCGCACTGGACCTGCTGCAGAGATCGATGGCAACTTTGAGCTCAAGCCTGGACTTATCAACATGGTGCAATCCAACCAGTTCTGTGGGAAGGCACACGAAGATGCTAGTGCTCATCTCCAACATTTCGTGGATATTTGCAACACATTCACCATATCAGGAGTTCCCAGAGATGCTATACTACTTTGCCTCTTCCCACTCTCACTGTTAGGAAGAGCGAAGTAGTGGTTTTACGCTACAAAGGAGAAGAATACTATGTGGGCACTCTGCTCCATGAACTTTCTGGCTAAGTTCTTTCCCACGGGCAAGACCAATGCTCTCTGTGGGAAGATTACAAGTTTTCAGCAACAACATGATGAATCTGTTCCAGAAGCATGGGAGCGCTTCCAAGACTACATCCTAGAATGTCCCCATCATGGAATAGAGAGTTGGCTACTAATGCAGACATTTTATCATGGCCTCGGCAACAGTGCCCGAGAGACCATGGATGCTGCAACTGGAGGAGCATTCCTCTCACTTACCATATCACAAGCCACAGCTCTTGTGGAGAAGATGGTGTCGAATCAAAGCTGGAATGAAGAAAGGACCCAGACACGCAAGAAAGGTGGAGGTATGCATCAGCTCAAGGAGGTAGACATGCTGTTTGCAAAGCTAGACCTGCTCATGAAGAAGCTCGATGATAGAACTGGAGATAAGAATGAAGTCATGCACATCTACGACTCTCACATGACTTGTGAGGAGTGTGGAGACACTGGACACTCAGGCAATCACTGCCCTAAGATGCTTGAGGATGTGAACTACATCAACAACAACAACAACAACTACTACTACAACCGTCCTTAACAAAATCAAGGTTGGAATCAACAGAGGCCTAACTACTCAGGTAATTTTCAAGGTAACAATTCTTACAATAATACTAATAATTTTCCACCTCTGAGAGAGTTAGTATCTAATCAAGGAAAGCTAATGGATAACCTATCTAAGAAATTGGCATCTAATGATAAAATGCTAGAAAATATAAATAATAGAATGGATAATTTCTCTGCTGTCATCAAGAATCAAATTAGCTTTAATAAAATGATTGAATCACAGTTAAATCAAATAGCTGCTGCTGTTCCTGCTACTAACCCCGGTATACCATCACAACCGAAAGGATTAGAATCTGCAAATATTGTAGACATGTTTGATGCAGGTAACTACTGGAGTAGCCCCGTCACTGATGTTACTACTGACCTTCTGCCGGTCAAGAGAGGCGATCCAGGATGCCCCGTCATCCCGATCTCCATCGGCATGGTGGACGTCCCAGAAGCACTCTGCGACTTTGGCTCTAGTGTCAACATTATACCCAGGGTACTCAATGAAAAATTCTTTACATATCCTTTTATTAGAAACAACCATGTGTTTGCAGTTTGCAGATCAGACGGTAAGTTTTCCAAAAGGAATATTGAAGAACCTTTGTGTCCGAGTTGGTACCTTATATGCCCCAGCAGACTTCGTGGTGATAGAGACCGGTAATGATGAGAGGGCACCCATCATCTTAGGGAGACCATTCTTGAACACCTCGGGAGCTGTCATCTATGCTAGTGCTGCTAAGATCAGTTTCTACATCAAAGGGAAGAAGGTGACGTTTTCCTTCAAGAACAAGACTACACAAATTCCAGATCAATACAGACGTGAATCAAGGAAGAGGACCAACAGGAAGAACAGGAAGAAGCAAGTATGGACCGAGTCAGCTAAGATGGTCACTGCAGTTCATGGAGGCCAAGATCATCAACTTAAGTCACCGTTTCTGACCAAGAAGGACGACCTAGGAATGCCAAGCATCTATTGCTCCATAAATGGATACAACTTCTACAAGACGATTTGCGACACCGGATCGGGCGTCAACATAATGGCCGCAGTCACCTATCGGCTCTTGTTCGGAACCATGCCCTTAAAACCAACATACATTCAGCTCCAGAGGGCCATTTCGAGAGGTTAAAGGAACAGTAACTGATGTCCCTGTCAAAATAGACGATCATTTTGTCTACACAGACTTTCAGGTTATTGACATGGGAGAAGACGAATACGATCCACCCATCATCCTTGGAAGACAGTTCCTCAGCACCGTTAAAGCAATCATCTACATTGGAACTGGACAAATCCATATGCATTTCCCTTCAGAGAAGGTACGCCGCTATTTTACTGACCCTAACTATATCGTTGAAGACTCTAAGCAGGTCAGAAAACGACGCAACCGCAACCAGAGGAGGCAGATCATCAAGGACGAATGGATAGACTACGAAGGAGAAGTGATAAGGTCAGAAGACATACAGTTTAAACAGAACTATCCTGAGGAGACCGTAGCACCGAGTCAGGTATGGAGAGAGAAGATAACTATACATGAAGAGGAGGTGCCGCCGGAAGTACCGACTCCGCCACCCAACGAATCCCAGGACAACTAGAAAACGGAGAGTCCTGTTCGGAGGACTTAAAAACACCGAACGCCTTCCCAAGAGGTAAACTTGGTAGTTATCCTTTCCCTTTCAATTATTTCAAATAGTTTACCTAGTTAATCATGTTATACTATCTTAAAAAGAAAATAAAAATGTTAAAAAATAGTAAGCCCCATGTGAGTATACGAGTGGCATAAAACCCATAAGTACATTCACTGTGGTGGCATAAAAATAAAATAAATAATTTTTTCTGCTTTATAAAACAAAAATATAAAAATAGAGAGTAATATTTATGGAGGAAGCTCAACATAATGAAGGCTAGATATTTATGTTAACACTTAATCAGTTCCACAAAGCTTTGTTGTCTATTTGAGCTCCACAAAATTTAAGAATCAAGAAGACTAGTAGACGGAGGATATTCTAATCGCTGTCAGGGTACTGCCGACTTTCGAATACACCTCTGCCACCTGCTAGCTACATCAAGAGAAATTACGTCAAAATTCAGCTTGGGGGAGAGCACCCCCATTTATCTCGATAAGTATTTCTATCTATCTTTATACTTATACTATATTAAAAATATAGATATACATAACTATGAAAAACCAAATAAAGATTTTTGTGCTTATATATATATATATATCTTTTGCTTAGGTTGTTAAATAAATAAATAAAGTGGCTATGCTAATTTGAATATTAATAATAAAACTCTAGCATAGATATGATGAATAGTTGCTCTGCCTAATTTTAAAATTTGAAGTTCTCTCTCAAGTTTAGACATAACTGTCATAATTGATCTGAAGCTAAGTTGTTAACGGATATGATATGGGAAGGTTGAGCTGCTATTTATCTGTTCCTAGAGATGCTAGAATTTTGGAGAATTTTATCTTTTAAAATCTTTAAAATACTGCAAGATGAGTTCCTGTATGATGAGAGTTTAAATTCCTACCACAGCCATATATACATGCTTGCTAGACTTTGAGCCACATATTTACTTTTTACTACTTATGAGCATTGAGTGTGGTCAAGCTGGTGTAGATCCTTAGGAGCTTTTCATGTGGTTAAATCAAGATTCACTTGCACGTTCACTCACACTTGCTGCTTCTACTCCGGAAGTACCATCCACATATATCCACTCATTTCCATCTCCAGAATCACCCAAAAATATTCTTCTCCTAATCCGGGAGAGAATAGCCAAAAACATTTCTATTTTTTCCCTGTGAAATAAATGCTCAAGTTATCTTGTTACTACCACTTGCTATATTATCTCAAGAGATGAGTGCTCTAAAAAAAGAGAGAAAAGAGATATGAGGAAATAAAAAGGGGCAAGTGCCCGGAATCTCGAAAGAAAAGAAAAAGTGAGACGAGAGGTTAAAATGGACAAGTGTCCGACAGTAGAATTAGGGGTAGAAGATACCCACCTGAGAGAAAAGAAAAAAAAGAAGAGAATCTCATTCTCCTCACAAAAAGTTTCAAAAGAGAAAGAAAGGTATGTATCCCCTCAAAAGAGCAAAAGTAGAATTAGACTTTCACCATTGTTATCACCATCATCACCATACACCATTCATTCGCCACACATGCACATCTTGATTTGACTTATTGATTTGTTTTTTTGGATCCATGGTTTGACTGTACAATAAATGTCTTGTAAGTATGTATACATTATCTCCCACCTATGAGCTCCAGATATTAAAGCCTTATTAGAATAGGATGAGAGAGAAGGCAATGTCACTATGCTTTATACCACGAATACCATATATATTGAGAGAAGGCATATACCATCACTGCCTTGGTAAGGATCCAGAAATACCACAAAAGAGAGACATGAGAGAATCATACAAGGAATCTCTGAGTTTTATTTGAAAATCTGCAAAAAACCTCTGAGTTTTATTTGAAAATCTGCAAAAAACTCCAGAGCTATAGCTGATCAAGAATAAGAGACATGGCACTTGACTAGACTGTTCTATCTTTTAACTACTCAAGACAGAAGTAACGGTTACAAGTCCCATGGTGAAAGGTAAAGTAAGTAAGTTTTAAGTCTTGACAGTTTACTCTAACTCAGAGATGAGATCTTATTTAAAAGCATGTGTACCGTCAACTTTTAAAGGCATTACAACAACTTCTGATCCATCACTGAGATTATCCTTGCTCAGGGACGAGCAAGAGGTAAGCTTGGGGGAGTTTGTTGACGGTCCTTAAGTATCAAATTTAATTAACAAATAAACAAAGAAAAGGATCCAAATGAAATCAACATCCAGACTTAGGGTTTTATCTGACAGAATTCCATGAGTTTTGGTGTTTGTCTATTTCTGCAGGGGGTTATCAGGAAATACGGAAGAAAGGCCCACACATCAGGATTACATAGGGATATCAATGTGCCGCGCAATTATCTTACATCTAGAAGACTCTAGAAGCCACGGGAAAGAAGCGGAGGCTGGACGGAGCCAGGCCCTGGGCGCCCGCCCAGTTGACCTGGGCGCCCGCCCCCTCCTGGAGTCCAAACAGGACTCTCTTTCGGGAAAGATCTCCACCGACCTAAAGGATCAAGGATAACCGTTCAATCAATGTCGGTTTGATCCAACGACCCATATTCACTTGAAGGGACCATAAAACTAGACCCCCTGGCCCCTGGAGGAGAGAGCCTCTCAACCCTAATTCATTATTCCTCTAGGGAGAAGAAGCCTCTGATCAAGCCTAGAGCCACCACATCAATTAGACATCTAGATTAGCATAGCTACATAGGATTAGAACTAGAAGGAGTCAATCTTCGATTGGTTTCTGGATCTGTCAAGAGGATTCTTGGTAATTCTCTAATTGTTCTTCTAATTGTTCATCTTTGTTCTTCAATATTATGAATATGACTTTGTTCTACTTCAATATATTGCTTATGACTTTGGTCTACTTGTTTATATTCAAGATTATATTGTACTTAGTTTATCATAGTTATATACTTCGCTTAGTTAGATTGGATCTATATACATGTTTAGGATCGTATAGTGTTTATCCATCGGATCCATGGGTAAATGATAGATATTGTGTAGGCGTGGTGCTTATACCGTATTTATCTGTGATTGTACCCAATATGCCAGATCGTGGGGTAGTTCGTGATAGTGACAGCTTCATTGATTCTTATATAGTCCCCCTCTCGTGTATTGGGTTGGCAGAGCAATATTATTACAAGGGAGTGATTGCTATGTTTCTCATTTACCTTGATAATATCACTATGCATGGGCGTAGTCTTGTCTCACAATGATTGCTAAGTAGACTTGCACTAACTATGATAATGCAAGACTGTATAGTTGAGAATAACTTAGGAAATATTCTTGTAGTTCGTTCTAATACTATGCTAATGACTTTCTAGAATATCTAATTGAGGTGCTTATCATATTTATTATGTGGCTAAGTATGCTGATCAGATTAATTATCTTTGTCACTATTCATTACTTTATATATCCTTTATGTGACACTTATCCCTGTATGAAAGAGTTAGATAAATGTTCTCAATTATACATGCAATGATAGATACTCAATCTCATATTCCATTCTATAATCAATATTGGTGATTGCTAATCCCTTCCCAGTGGTAAAAATATAAATAACGATACCTGGAATACTTCCCGGTTAAAATGCTACATCGGTATTAATCTGTGCGCTTGCACATCCCATTCATTATTTATTTAGAAGAGCAATTGCATATTTCTATACCGCCTCTCATGTCATGCTGGGGATGACAACTTGGCTTAAGTGGTATGAGAGATAGGTTTGGCATTTTTTGCACCGTTACTAGAATTAGAAAACTAAGTCTACTTTTGGTAATGATGTTAAGAATACCCAACACCTGGTTTGCCATCCGGTTGATGGTTTCAGTGAGCATCCTCTGATTTTCCACCATCATTTGCATCAGCTCAGCAAGATTTGGTGGAGGAGGAGGGGGTGGGTTCATGTTCGCACGCTGTTCCGCACCTCGAGTGCCACGAGACACCTGTAAAGACATAGTCAGTGAGCATTGATGATGACAAGATTTGCCGTAGAAGAACATATATTCATGCCTGAAAGTATTTGAGAGAATAACTTTACAGAAAAGAGGCACAATAATTCAATTCCACAAAACAACATCACCAATCCAACACATGACACAGATATCCGCAATATGCACCACAATGGAAAAACATCGTCATATTGGATCAAACATGATAAAACTTAGACAACATTAGGTCCATAAAGTTATTACACCATCCTAGTACATGACATGAGTCAAAGATCAAGGTTCCAGATTACACATGGTTACAAAAGTACAACTGCTGAAAGTCATCCTACAAAAGATCCTCATAAACAACTACCAACTACCCACTACACTCCAGGCTCATCGTCTGAGTCAGCGTCGAAGATCTCCTCTCCATCCTCGTCGCTAACCGGCTCAAGCTCCTCGTCCTCCACGTCCTCGTGCAAAGGTGGTGCAGCCGCGGCTAGTCCATCTACCTCCATACCATCATCATCGGCCACGATCACTTGAGGTCCCACCTCTGGATACACTGGTGCAGGGTGAGGAATAGGGTGTAGTAAGTTGTTGAGACGGTGAATCTCTACAAGACCAGCCTCAATCTGATCCTGCAGATAGTTCTCCCGCTCAAGCGACTGGTTCCGGTGCATCTCCCAAGCCCGGCGCCTATTCTCCGACACGCGGAGTGCAGTATCCCTCTCACGAGTGATCTGTACCAAGCGCTCTTGCACTCTCTCCCTCTCCCTAGCCAACTGACTCATCTGATCCTACTTGTGATCTCTCTCTAATGGCCTTCACCCCCTGCTGCCTACGGTACTCCACAATGTCCTCCCAGTCATTGCGGTCCTTCTGAGCTCGCTCCAGGAGTCTAGCTTGCTTGCGAAACTTGCGAGCATGCTTTTCGGACTTCTGTTGCATCTCCTGAGCCTGGCGAATAGCCACCATCACATGTGCAAAGATGTCCTCTCGCTGACTAAAGAACTTGAGCACAGCCATCATAGCACTCATAGCAGGACTGGAACTCTCACCTCGCTCTCCTCGACCTCGGACCAACGCACAACCATCAGCCTGCTTCCACTCCGCTGCTGTCAGCTCATCGCCAAACCTCTGATAGATGTTGAGCAGCATAGCATGGGCTGCAACCTGAGCTGCTTCCCATGGAGTCTGCCCATCTGAGTTGCAGGTCCACCCTGTCCATGTAGGCCTGCCCCCATGTGGTGGGACAACCCCCTACACAGCGAACCACTGCAAACCTCCTGTCATATCCACCTCCCACCAGGAATACTGAGGTGGCTCAGTATACCCTACAGACTGTAGCACCCTCCAGAGCAAAGTAGGAGTGCCAAACTCGCTCAAGAAGGTGTCACTGGGGCGAAGTGAAGCGGGCACGTCCATCTGTGGAAAGGAATAACCGTGGGTAAGAGAGGATTAATTTAAGCAACATTTATTTAATTAAAAAGGGATGGCATTGTAAGGGAAGCAGTAGACAGAATGTATGTATAAATGCGACATGATGCATGCATGAACCATACGTCCTCACAAACTTAGAAAATTAATATTCTAACGGATATACGGTGGCATACATTCGTCTCTCGATACGATAACTATCGATTTACACGTGCGCTGTTAGAGTACCTACAGAAAACTTCATTGCAACCCAACAGTTCCCAAAATATCACTCAAGAAAGCAGTAAACTAAATGCACATTGCTTGTACACACCCATCCTGCACAAACAATGACACCACAGCTACCCGAGAAACTAAATGCTCCCCAATTAAGTTTCTTTCGTGGTTCCATCGTTAGACATGTAACCCCTCCCGAAAACCACCGCGAACACTCCCCTAGACCGCCGTTTGGACTATCATGCTCTCACAGCTCACACTTACCAGTGCGTAGGTGCGACGTTGCATATTTTAAATCTAGCGACATATGTGGCTAATTCACATATGAAGGCTACCTCTACCATTAGACCACACGGTAGCATAGTGCGGTCATCACACATCCATACCTGAGTACTGCCGGAGATGCGTAAATAAAAACCCCCCAAGTCAGTACTTAAATAGCCACCTATAGTCCTTACATGGGCAAGGAAGATTCAGGCTCCTCGTGTTCAGCTTGCTGGACCTCCACCTCCGAGTTGATCTCTTGGCCCTCGGGGTTCACTTGGAGCTCGAATGTAGCGGTCGTTTCCGGTGCACCTATTGCATGCACGATGAATAAGAAGGTGTGCATACTAAAAGTGTCGGTGTTTTTCCCCCGGGGGGTCACACCAACGAGTAAATTTGTATGCGTGCTTCCTTTTCCGGATGGTGATGCAAGAAGGCACAGAGATTTATCCTGGTTCGGGCAAGAGAAGGCCCTACGTCCAGCGGGGGGAGAGAGTTTGTATTATCTTGCACCTAAGTGCTTGTACAGGGGCGAATACAAGCGTGGTATGAAATGTTTAGCTCTACTACGTGTGTGTGTTCTTGTGTTGTGATGTCCCCCTCTTCTATTCCTGAGTCTCTCCTTTTATAGCTCCAAGGAGAGACACAGGGTACATGCGTAGACGTTAGAGTAGGGATCGATAGCCGCATGGAGCGCTGACCTACTCGAGGCTTCCGTACGGCATGGCCTCGAGCCGTCCCATCTTGATAGCCCGGTGATGATTACGCGTGCTCCTGCGTTCTACCCTGCCCGCCGCCTTGCGCTGGTTCTGAGGTCGCATGCGTGTACGGTATGGTGCGGATCCGGCGGGGTAGCTGTGGTGTTGTCAGTCGACGCCCAACTTGTCCCTAGGAAGGGACCCTGTTCGGTCGAGGGTCGGACGCCGTGTAATATGCCGATATCTGGAGCGCTGACCTTGGGTGTCTCGAGGGGGTCCCGATTAGACATTCCATCCTTGTTTCCTGCATCCTGACACGCCCTGGGTCGTTCGGTGGGAAGGCTGCAAAAAGAACGATGGGACAGAAGCTTGTTCCCTATCACGCCTTCCGTGACCCGTGTGTTAGGTGGGGAAGCGTCAGGTGCATTTAATGCTCCGGCCCGCGTGCGCGCGTCAGGCGGCGGATAGTGTCTTTGCGCTCGACGCCCCTCGGTTCGCTCGAGCCCGCTTCCGTATTTGACGATAGTTGCTTGCTCGAGCCCTGGCCGATTCGCTCGACGGTACTTCCGTCTTCGAGGCTGCGACCGTCGACGGCCGCCCGTGTGTACGGTTGGCCTCGTTATACGTATTGGTGAGGGTACCCCTCGTTGGTACCCTCGACAGTAGCCCCCGAGTCTTCAGTCGAGCGCTGGCGCTCGAGTGAAGACTTTCGTTTTTATGGTCGAGCTTCCACGGGGGCGCGCGAGCGACCCCGCGGGGGTAGCCCCCGAGTCTTCAGTCGAGCGCTGGCGCTCGAGTGAAGACTTTCGTTTTTATGGTCGAGCTTCCACGGGGGCGCGCGAGCGACCCCGCGGGGGTAGCCCCCGAGCCCTCGAGGGAGTATTTAACTCCTTCGGGGGCTTATTTCGCTAAATTTGTAGAAACGCTGTCAACACCCGTGGTGGAAGGTTCTGTTCGGCTTTGCCTTGCTTGGAGGTTTCGACGTACTCTCGATAGAGCGAGCGTCTTCCACCCCAGTTTGAGTTCCTAGCGGGTAGTCCAAGTGAGAACCTGTGCCCCTTTCGAGGGGGTCAGCTGTAGCCCGGAGGCGTCCTCATAAAGCAGGGTCGACGTGATCGGGGATACCGGTCTCGTTCGATAGAGTCCAGCGGCTCGATGCCTCCCTTCGGGGGGATTCCTCTCGACTGTCTCAACCCTACCTTGGACATCGCCAGCGAGTCTTCGAGGCGGGCCTCGATTTTCGACCGCTCGCTGGGGATCCCTGACTCTTGGCGCTCGAGATCGGCTGTCGAACCCTTTCGGCGGGCCAGCCATCGACCTCTCGAGACTTTTGTGGTTACGTCCCTTGGCTTACGAGGGAAGGAAGCGGCCGTGGCGGTTCGCCTTTCTGCCCGTTGGGCGCGCCTTTTTAGGCGGATGACGTTACGACACCGTATCGGCGGGGAATTCGGAGAGTCCGGCCTGTGAGGAGAGAGAGGACTGTCAGGCGGCGCATTTACGGGAGGAGTTACCTTACTTCTCGGATCTGTCCGTTGGCGGACAGCTGCCTATAAATACGTCGTCGCGTCATCGCCGTTCTTCTCCCTTCCGCCTTCTCGCTCTTATTCCTTTGCTGCCTTCGCTGTCTCGCCATCTCACGCGCACACGCCCCCTCGAGCTGTAGCGAACCCACCGTCCCTTTAGCCGAGATGCCTGTAAGACTCGTCGCCGCCGACGACTGGCGCCCGTCGTCGATGACGGAGCGCCGGCTGTTAGAGCTTGAGAAGGAGGGACTGCTGCGCCGCCGCACCTCGCTGTCGTCGCCAGAGTGGATCGCGCCGCCGGCGAGTCACAGGGCTACGTGGTGTCGTTCGCCAAGTTCCACCGCCACGGTCTGGGCGCGCCCCCAAGCCGCTTCATGCGGGCCCTCTGCTTCCATTATGGGGTGGAGCTCCAGCACTTTTCTCCGAACGCCATCACCGTGGCGGCGGTCTTCGCCGCCGTGTGTGAGGGCTTCCTGGGGATGATGCCGCACTGGGAGCTGTGGCTCCACCTCTACAGGGGCGAGCTGTTTCACGCCTCCACCGGAACCACGGGCGTAAGGAAGCCCGTGCGGGTGGGTTGCCTCAATCTGGTGCAGAAGACGGGGAAGACGGACCGGCCGCGGGAGTACATCCCGGTAGGGTTGTCGACCAACCACGCCGGCTGGGACTCCCAATGGTTCTACCTGCGGAACGACGACAACCTCCTGCCTTCCTACTCGGGCCGCCTGATCTTGGAGCGTCCAGCGGACTGGACGTACGGCGTCGTCCAAGCTCATCAGTCTCGGCTCGACCCTCTCCTCGACGCCCTGAAGAAGCTTCGCCAGGAAGGTTTGACTGCCGCCCTCGTCCTCTCGGCCGTCCATCATCGGAGAGTTCTCCCTCTGATGTCACGACCGTTGAGGATGGACGAGATGGGCCCTGGCGTCTCATCTCGGGACCTCGAGGCATGTCGGATGTCCAACGAGCCCCCGGCGGACGACGAAGTCGCGGCCCGAGTCAGGGCCGCGATTGCCGGTGATTTTCAGCCGGAGCATGTCAACGGCTTCCCCATGAGACCTGACGCAGGCTCGATCGATCTGGTACGCTTTCTTCTTACGCGCATCCCCGATTCTAGGTTTCCTTTCTCCCCTCTCTTTTTTCTAAGTCTACCTTAGTTTTGGCAGGGTCGGATGGATGTCCGGTCCTCGAGGCCTCCGGTAAAGGAGGATGAGGTCGATCGTGACAAACGGCGCCAATCTGCCGAAAAGCTGAAGTCTGCCAAGGACTCTGCGAAAAAGGGGGAGAAGAAGAAGAACCTCGACCGCCAAGCATTAGAGGCGCGTCGAGCCAAATCCAGGCAGAGGGGGGAGCCTGAGGAAGAATCCCCCAATGATGACGACGACGACGAGGGCAGCGACGACTCTGAGGGGATGGCGTCGCGCCTCGATCGGATTCTCGAGGGCCCGCCTCGAGGTGACGTCGACGCCTCCCGGTCGGAGGTGCCAGAGGAGGGTCCGAGCGGATCCCGTCGCCCTCGGGCCGACACTCCTCCCGTGTCCAAGGCGGGCCAAGACGCACCGCGTCCTCCCCCGGTGCCCAGGGAGAGCGGTCTGGCTAGGCCCCAGGCGTCGGGGCCGCTAACTCGTGGTCGCGCCGCGGCCTCTGAGAAAGGAGATGCCGGCCGTAGGAGCGCCAGTCCCGGCGCCCGCCAGGCGGGGACCGACGCGCCCAGGCCAGCGCCTGCCCTCGAGGGGCCTGGAGCCCCGACGCGTGGTGGCTCGAGGCTCACCAGTCGGGGTAGCGGGAGGCGAGTCGTTCTCCCCGTGGGGTAAGCCTTTTTTGATGTTGCGGTTTTTTGTCTTCCCATTCTTCCACCTTTCCTCATACGCCTACCTTTTCTTAGGCTAAAGCGGACCCTCGAGCAGGCCCAACCATCCATGGCAAAAAGGCTCAAGACGGGTGCCGCCCCCAAGGAACCAGGTTCGTAACTTATTTCTGGGCGTTGCGATGTTCTTGTGTCGGTTATCATAACGTCTGACCCTCACCCTTTGTTTTGTAGGCTCATCCAGCACCCAACCTCCAGCCGGCGTCGAGATGGCTCCATCTCGTCCCGCGCCTACTCTGCCTCCGCCGACTCATGATGCGGCCCCCCAGACGCGAGCGTCGGAGGGAGCCCCCGAGCCCTCTCGATTGGGGGTCGAGGGGGAACCCATCACCATCAGCGATACGTCTGATGGCAACGAAGCGTCTGGGGGCGCTCGACCCATGGAGGAAGAAGCGTCGACTCCCAACGTCGCGGGACGGACTCCCTGGCCTGCAGGCCTTCGAGCCCTCGAGGCGCAAAGGAAGATGGTGGAGGAGGAGGAGCGGGAGCGCGAGACGACGCAGCCGTCGCTGGAGCAGCAGCAGCAGCGACCTCAGCCGGAGGAGCAACTGCAGCATCAGCATGAGGAGCAGCAGCAGCAGCTGGGGCAGCAACAGCAGCTGGGGGGCCAAGAGGACGAGCCACTCGAGCCCCCGCCTCAAGGTTTGGCTGAACCGGCGCCACTGGCGTCGCAAGAGCCCGGCGATCAAGAGGGAAATTTGCCGGCGTACGGACCTCCCACCCCAGCGTGGCTCCTCCCGGGGGCGCCTGCCGCGATCCGGGCAGAATCGGGGCGAGCGGACGGAGTGGTGGCGCTCGCCTGCATGATGCGCACCCCCACCGACCCCGAGTCCGAGATCAAGAGGACGATCTACGGCATGGACGGGATCGCCCCAGGATTCCTCTGGGAGCGTCGAGCATGGGAGGACCGCTTTCCCTCTGAGGAGGATGAGATTGGGTCGTCTGGGAGCAAGAACGGTACATGGAAGACAGTGGATGACGACGGGCGGTTCCCTTGCCTCGCCGACCTGTTCTTGCGCCACGGGGGTTCCCTCGAGACCGTCGAGAATTTTGTCCGCGGCGTCAAGGTGCGGGCTGATCGGGAGATGGAGAACTGGTGTCCCGATCGGATTCGTATCCGAGCTTCCACCGACCCGTCCGAGCCCAATATCTTCCTCGACGACAAGAAGGAGGTCGAGAAGTGGGAGCATGTCGAGGAGCTCCGCCTTTGGATGAAACACGTGGTGGGGCTCCAATCGGACGTCATCAACAACGGGCTCGGGCCAGCTTATTTTGTAAGTGTTTCTCGAACTCCAATCTTTATGGTGCTTTCTGGTTTCTGTATTCTAATCCATCCGACCCCTGATTCGCAGGATATGAAAGAGACCTCTCGCATCAAATCCAACTTCATACATGCCACGAGGGGCGGATGGGAGCAGCTTCCCCTCCTCAAGGATCAACTCCTCGAGTCGCAGGAAAAGCTGCTTAAGGCTCACAAAGATCTCATAGCACTCGAGGAGGAAAAGAAGGCGAGGGAGGCTGCTTTGGCCGAGGCCCGGGAGGTCTCGAAGAAGGCAGAGGAGGAGGCGATGCGGCTATGGAAGCGGGCTCTTACGGTCGAGGAGGCCGCGTCCAGAGCCCGGGAGGAGGCCCTGTCCTACAAGAGCGTCATTGCGGACCTGGACAAGGAGAAGGGCCTTCTCCAAACCGACCTGAACTCCCTCCGCGATACCTTCCAAAAGATGAAAGTGGCGTTCGTGGACAATGAGGTCGCCAGGGGTGCCGCCGAGGACACAAAGAAGAAATCCCTCGAAGACCTCGAGATGGAGCGAGCTCGATCCCGCAGTCTCTCTGACGACGTCGAGCGTCTGAAGGGAGAATTGCTGGAGAAGAGTGGAGCCGTCGCTCAGGCTGGCAGGGTGATCGAAGATCTCCGCGTCGCCAATACTGAGCTGGCGCGCTCCAACAGAGAGATCGAGCGTGCCAACACCAGATTGGTCGGCGAGAACACGGCCCTAGAGGAGAGCATCAAAGGTATGTTTCCTTTGTCGAATTTCCTTTTCGAGGTGTGCTTGAGTTTTTCCTAAAGCTTCTTTGTATTGGCATTTATAGGGCTCAAGGACGAACTCCTGGCCGCCCAAGCCGAGGCTCGCAACGCCAAGGCTCAGCTCGAGGCTGAGGTTGCTTTGAACCGTCGAGTGCGGACGGCGATAAGCGATCTCTCGACCTCTTGGGAGGTCGAGCCTATGGATGAGTCGAGGGAGGACGCCCGAGGCGACGCCCTGATCGACCAGTTGTGCTACATAGGCGCGACGCTGCGAGATCGGGTGCGGGACGCCCTCCACATCGGGGTGAAGCGGGCGATGGCGGTTGTCTGCTCGGGTTTCTCCTACGACATGGAGGTGGTGTCCCACGGCTTCGTCACCGACATTTCCAAGACTGATGCAGAGAACGAGGAGAGGCTCCATGCCTTGATCGACGACGCGGAGGCTCCTGGGGAAAGGTTGGCCAAGCTCTTCGAGCCTGAGGTGCTCCCTCCTGAGGCTAGCTCGGGCGAAGGCAAGGGCGGTGAGGATCGTGCCGCTGACTGAGGCCTGCCAGCCTGCTCAGGGCGCCTGAGGCCCCTTGTACGATACTTTATTAATTTTGCTGTTACGTGATATAGTATCTTTTCGTAATTGTTAAATGCTTATTTGTCTTTCCGCTCGAGGTCCTTTTATTTCTCTGTGTTCCTACGTTTGTATCCCTTGCTAGATCTTTCGTCAAAAAACAAACTCGATTACCTCAAGGGTAAGGAAGTGAGTAGAGTTTCCGTAGCCCGGGGGCATGGGAGTTCTCCGGCTCGTTATCCCTCGGCCTTTGGGGGGCTCGAGGCGCCTTAGCTACTCGAGCCATGCAAGGTTTACTAAGTAAGAAAAGAAAATTTCTTGGCTTTTTCGACGCTTGGGGAGGGGTCGTCCCTCTGGTAGCCCCCGAGGGGGTGCGGACTATGATGGGTCATGGTCGGCATCCCCTTTTGACGTCGAGACTATAACTCGTAACTATTTTTGGTACAGAAAGAAGCCGCTCGAGGGAAAGACTTTATTTATTCATGCGTTCATTTACAAAGTCTTCGTTCAAAAAGTAGGATCGTAAATCTAGGACTTCTAGGGGTAGAATCGACGTAGCTGTTCGATGTTCCATGCGTTGGTGAAGACTGCCCCCTTTTCGTCCGCCAATTTGTACGTTCCTGGCTTAAGGACCTCGGCCACCACATACGGGCCTTCCCAAGGTGGGGTCAGCTTGTGGCGTCCTTGGTTGCTTTGCCGGCGTCGTAGGACAAGGTCGCCTACGTTGAGGTCCCTCTTGCGCACGTGCTTGTCGTGGTAGCGTCGGAGTCTCTGCTGATATCTAGCAGAGTTGAGGAGGGCCATGTCTCGAGCCTCCTCGAGTTGGTCGACCGCGTTTTCCTGAGTCTCTTTGTTCGATTGCTCGTTGTAAGCCTTGAGTCGTGGTGACCCATATTCGAGGTCTGTGGGGAGGATAGCTTCAGAGCCGTAGACCATGAAGAACGGGGTGTATTTTGTGGCCCTGCTTGGCGTTGTCCTAAGGCTCCATAGGACTGAGGAAAGCTCCTCGACCCATTTCTTGCCGAATTTCTTCAATCGATTGTAGATCCTTGGCTTGAGTCCTTGCAAAATCATGCCGTTGGCACGCTCGACCTGGCCGTTAGTTCGAGGGTGGGCTACTGCGGACCAGTTCACACGGATGTGATGCTGATCGCAGAAATCCAAGAACTTTCTGCTAGTGAACTGGGTGTCGTTGTCGGTGATGATGACATTGGGGATCCCAAACCGATGGATGATGTCGGAAAAGAAAAGGACGGCCTGCTCGGAGCGGATGTTGGTGATGGGTCGAGCCTCGATCCATTTGGAGAACTTGTCGATGGCCACCAGCAAATGGGTATACCCTCCTTTCGCCTTTTGTAGAGGTCCTACTAAATCGAGCCCCCATACCGCAAACGGCCAGGTGATGGGGATCATCTGAAGAGCGTGGGCGGGCAGATGCGTCTGTTTGGCGTAGAATTGGCACCCATGACACGAGCGTACGAGCTCGATGGCATCTGCCACGGCCGTTGGCCAGTAAAAGCCTTGCCGAAAAGCGTTTCCTACAAGGGTCCGTGGGGCGGCGTGGTGGCCACAAGCCCCCGAGTGCAGGTCATCGAGGAGTTTTCGGCCTTCCTCTACGGTGATGCAACGTTGTAAGACCCCCGTAGGGCTCCGTCGATATAGCTCGTTGTCTTCGCCATAGATCACATATGATTTGGCCCGTCGAGCGATACGACGAGCTTCTGTCTTGTCTTCTGGCAACTCACCGCGGGTAAGGCAGTCGAGGAACGGAGTGCGCCAATCGAATGGTCGACCCGGTCGTCGTTCTATTTCCATCACCTCTTCCTCCATCAAGAGCGCATCGACAGCATTGGTTGGTTGGGCGATGGTGGTGTCGACGCCAGCCCCCGTGCCTAGGTCGACGGATGGCTCGTGAAGATCCTTTGAGAATGCATCAGGCGGCACTGTGCCTCTGGTAGATGCGATCTTGGCGAGTTCGTCGGCTGCCTCGTTGTAGCGTCGAGCGACATGGACAAGCTCGAGGCCGTGGAACCTGTCTTCGAGTCGACGGACCTCCTTGCAGTACGCTTCCATTTTTGGGTCGTGGCAACTCGAGGTTTTCTTTACCTGGTCGATGACGAGTTGGGAGTCGCCTCGGACGTCGAGGCGTCGGACTCCTAACTCGATAGCGATCTTGAGACCGTTGACGAGGGCCTCATATTCTGCGACATTGTTAGACACGGCAAAATGAATCCTGATTATGTACCTCATGTGGACGCCCAAGGGTGAGATGAACAGTAGGCCGGCCCCGGCCCCAGTTTTCATGAGTGACCCGTCGAAATACATTGTCCACAGCTCCGCCTGGACCTGAGTTGGGGGAAGCTAGGAGTCTGTCCATTCCGCGACGAAGTCTACCAGGGCTTGCGATTTGATGGCCTTTCGAGGCGCGTAAGTAAGAGTCTCGCTCATGAGCTCGACCGACCACTTAGCTATTCTTCCCGTGGCCTCCTTGCTCTGGATTATCTCGCCCAAGGGGAAAGAAGAGACCACCGTGATAGGATGACCAAGGAAGTAATGTTGCAGTTTGCGGCGGGCAAGGATTACGGCGTAGATCAGCTTCTGGATTTGGGGGTAACGTGCCTTGGTCTCCGAAAGCACCTCGCTGACGAAATAAACTGGCCTTTGGACCGGCAGCGCGTGACCCTCCTCTTGTCTTTCGACCACCACCGCCGTGCTGACGACCTGGGTCGTCGACGTGACGTAGAGGAGTAGCGGCTCCGCAGGTTGAGGTGGAACCAGGACTGGTGCCGAGGTCAGCGTCTTTTTCAGTTTTTCGAGTGCTTCCTCGGCCTCGGGGGTCCAAGAAAAGTGCTCGACCTTCTTTAGGAGTCGATATAACGGTAATGCCTTTTCTCCTAGTCTCGAGATGAAACGGCTTAGAGCCGCCAGGCACCCCATGACTCTCTGTACACCCTTGACGTCTCGGATCGGCCCCATTCTCGTGATGGCCGAGACTTTCTCGGGGTTGGCCTCGATGCCGCGCTGCGAAACGATATAGCCTAGGAGCATGCCTCGAGGTACACCGAAGACGCACTTCTCGGGATTGAGCTTGATCTGGCTGATGCGTAGACAGCTAAAGGCAATCTCGAGGTCCTGGATCAGGTCTCCTCGTCGCTTTGACTTGACGACGATGTCGTCGACGTAGGCTTCGACCGTCGACCCTATGTGTTTGCCGAAAACGTGGAGCATGCAACGTTGATACGTGGCTCCGGCGTTTCGAAGCCCGAACGGCATGGTCACGTAGCAATACATCCCAAAAGGCGTGATGAAAGAGGTCGCGAGCTGGTCGGACTCCTTCATTTTTATTTGATGGTAACCGGAATATGCATCAAGGAAAGAAAGGGTTTCACATCCCGTGGTAGAATCGACAATCTGATCAATGCGTGGTAATGGAAAGGGAACTTTTGGACATGCATTATTCAAACTAGTATAATCGACACACATCCTCATTTTCCCATTCTTTTTCTTAACTAATACAGGGTTCGCTAACCAGTCAGGATGATGAACCTCCTTGATGAATCCGGCCGTCAAAAGCTTGTGGACTTCCTCGCCGATGATCTTGCGCTTTTCCTCGTCGAATCGGCGCAACCGCTGCTTCACTGGCTTGGAACTGGCTCGAATCTCCAAGGAGTGCTCGGCGACTTCCCTCGGTATGCCTGGCATGTCCGAGGGACTCCATGCAAACATATCAGCATTTGCACAGAGAAAGTCGACGAGCACGGCTTCCTATTTGGGGTCGAGGTCGGTGCTGATCGTCAGCACCTTCCCGTCGGAGTTGTTGGGGTCGAGCGGGATCTTTTTGGTTCCTTCCGCCGCCTCAAAGCTGCCCGCGTGGCGCTTAGGCTCTGGAGCCTCAGCGGCCAGGGCCTCGAGCTTCGTGATGATCTCAGTGGAGTTCTCAACCGCCTCCCCGTACTCGACGCACTCGACATCGCACTCGTAGGCATGCTCGAAGGAGGAACTGACAGTGATGACGCCTTTGGGGCCAGGCATCTTCAGCTTCAAGTATGCGTAGTTATGTATGGCCATGAACCTGGCGTAGCCCGGGCGCCCGATGATGGCGTGGTACGTGCCTCGAAACCCAACCACCTCAAAGGTGAGGGTCTCCTTCCTGAAGTTGGCCGCCGTGCCGAAGCAGACCGGTAGGTTGATTCGACCTACTGGCAGTGCCTTTTTCCCTGGCACGACGCCATGGAAACCGCCGGTGCTTGGCTGGAGGCGTCCTCTATCGATGCCGAGGAGATCGAGGGTCTCGAGGTAGATGATGTTGAGGCTGCTGCCTCCATCCATCAGCACTTTCGAGAGTCGGGTGTTGACGATGATGGGGTCGACGACGAGCGGGTAGACGCCTGGGGCGACTACCTTGTCAGGGTGGTCTTCTTGGTCGAAAGTGATGGGAGTGCTCGACCAGCTAAGGTATTGGGGCACCGCCATTCTTGCTGCAAAGACTTCGCGACGCTCCCTTTTGCGCTGCCTCGTGGTCAACTGAGTCGAAGGCTCGCCATAGATCATGTAGCAGTCGTGGACGGCGGGGAAGCCGTCGTCATCTTTGTTGTCCTCCTTGCCGCTAGCCTTCTCCTTCTTGGAGTCATCACGCGTATCTTTTTTGAACCCCTGACCGTCGAAATGCTTTTTCAGCATACGACAGTCCTTGAGTTTGTGGTTGGCGCCCCCCTTATGGTAAGGGCACGGCTCCTCCAACATCTTGTCGAAGATCCCTCCCTCCGGAGGGCCTCGTGGCTTCTTTCGATCCATGGCGGCGACGAGGTTGTCACCTGAATCTTCCTGGTGGAACTGCCGCACTTTCTGCTTCTTTTTATTTTTCTTAAGGCCTCGACTGGAAGTCCCATCTTCATCGACGGGCTGCTTGCCTTTTCTTCCTTCTGAGCTGAAGAAGGCGCCGACTGCCTCCTCCCCTGCCGCGTAGTTAGCTACTACGTCCATCAGCTCGTCGACGGTCTGAGGTCGATTGCGACCTAATTCCCGCACCAAGTCTCGACTGGTGGTGCCCGAGACAAACGCCAAGATGACGTCGTGGTCAGGGATGTGTGGCAACTCAGTGCGCTGCTTCGAGAAGCGTCGAGCGTACTCCCGAAGAGTCTCTCCTGACTTCTGCTTGCATTTGCTGAGGTCCCACGAGTTCCCTGGCCGTATGTAGGTCCCTTTGAAGTTACCCTCGAAGACTCTGACCAGATCAACCCAGTTGTGGATCTGATTGGCAGGGAGTTCCTCGAGCCATCGACGGGCGGTGTCGGAGAGGAAAAGGGGTAGCTGTCTGATGATGGCTCGATCATCCCCTCGAGCGCCACCTAGCTGACAAGCCAGCCTGAAATCGGCCAGCCATAGCTCTGGCTTGGTCTCTCCATTGTACTTCGCGATGCTGGTTGGGGGTCGAAATGGACTAGGCAGGGGCGTGCTGCGAATCGCCCTGCTGAACACCCGCGGGCCCGGTAGCTCGGGGGCCACCCGGTCCTCGTCGCTGTCGTATCTCCCACCGCGATGCGTGCTATAACCACGTTCTTCCGCGTCTCCGTGCCGGCGGCGTCTATTTTCTTTGATGTCGTGCCGCGCGTCGTGTCGACGTTGATTGTCGGCAGGGAGGATGAGAGCGGTCTTTCTACCTCGAGGGGGAGGTTGTTGATGGACAGACACCTCTTCGATTAGAGGCTGTTCGTCGCGCTTCTCTGTGGCAGCTCCTCGTCGTCGAGATGCCGAACTTTCGGCTTGTTGAACTGCTGCCACCTGGAGCAATGTCTGAACTTCATCTCGAATGCGTCGGGCCTGGGAATTTGATGGTTCTGGCATGTTACGTAGCAGCATCGTCGCTGCCACTACATTCTGGCCTGCTCGAGGGAAACGGCTGACAGGTTGCTCCGCCTCTGCGTCACCGATGATCTGTCGATGTACCTCTCGAGCGCGTCTGCGGACACTTCCGCCCGGCGGGTAGGGCAGGTCTTGTTCGAGGATTTGCTCGAGCAGGACGAGGCGCTCGCGATCTTCGTCGAGCTTCATCTTGAGCTCCCGCAGCTGCGCGAGCTGCGCAGTTCTATCTTCCTGAGGAAGAGGGTCGAGCCGACCGTCGTTCCCAGGCGTCCTGGGGTCTTCTTGCGCCGTGGGGGCTCGACCACCCGCAGCAGCATCCCGTGTCTCGTCGGTGGTTTCTGCCGCCCCGTCGATGTGATAGCATTCCCTCGTAGGGTCATAGCTGTCTGTCTCGGAGTCGGAGTCCGGTTCGGCGGCGTGGAAACACCCACGTCCTTCCTCCAGCAATCGTTGCCTGAGGGAGGTGATCGAGTATCGTCCGGGGCCTAGACGGCGGAGGCCTCGTACTCGGGAAAGGTCCGGCAGCTCGGACGCCGGCCGCCGCGCTTCAGAGCTACGTGGGAGGACCATTGGTCTTTCTACGTACGTCTGGGCGTTTGGGCATATCGCCTTGGCGAGCGACGCCGCGGCGTTGTCCAACCCGAACGGCAGTGCTGCCCTTGGAGAGAACAACCTGTGTGGAAGTAGCCTAGCTGCGGTGGGGGAGGGCGCGCGAGACGCGTCTCCCCCCGTCGTCGCGCGGTGCTGAGTCGTCGTGCTTGTTGCTTCATCACACGGTGTTGCCGACTTGTGGCCCACATCCTGCCTTGCACGAGTTGTTGGTCGTGCTGAAGCAGAGGGGCCGCGGTGGTGCTGCCCGCGCCTCTTCTTAGGCGGGGAGGCGTGGTGGTGAGGGCGTCTCGGAGCCTTCAACCGTGCTGGCGTAACGCGGACTCCTCCTAGTCCTTTGACTGAGAGCAAGATCATGTCGTAGCCGGAGCCCGTAGACATGAACTCGAGACTCCCAAACCAAATCACCGTGGAGCGCGGAAGCGGCGAGGCAAGAGTAGTCATCCGGAAAGTGGTGGGAAATCGGTAAAAAACACGCAGGACCCCTACCTGGCGCGCCAACTGTCGGTGTTTTTCCCCCGGGGGGTCACACCAACGAGTAAATTTGTATGCGTGCTTCCTTTCCGGATGGTGATGCAAGAAGGCACAGAGATTTATCCTGGTTCGGGCAAGAGAAGGCCCTACGTCCAGCGGGGGGAGAGAGTTTGTATTATCTTGCACCTAAGTGCTTGTACAGGGGCGAATACAAGCGTGGTATGAAATGTGTAGCTCTACTACGTGTGTGTGTTCTTGTGTTGTGATGTCCCCCTCTTCTATTCCTGAGTCTCTCCTTTTATAGCTCCAAGGAGAGACACAGGGTACATGCGTAGACGTTAGAGTAGGGATCGATAGCCGCATGGAGCGCTGACCTACTCGAGGCTTCCGTACGGCATGGCCTCGAGCCGTCCCATCTTGATAGCCCGGTGATGATTACGCGTGCTCCTGCGTTCTACCCTGCCCGCCGCCTTGCGCTGGTTCTGAGGTCGCATGCGTGTACGGTATGGTGCGGATCCGGCGGGGTAGCTGTGGTGTTGTCAGTCGACGCCCAACTTGTCCCTAGGAAGGGACCCTGTTCGGTCGAGGGTCGGACGCCGTGTAATATGCCGATATCTGGAGCGCTGACCTTGGGTGTCTCGAGGGGGTCCCGATTAGACATTCCATCCTTGTTTCCTGCATCCTGACACGCCCTGGGTCGTTCGGTGGGAAGGCTGCAAAAAGAATGATGGGACAGAAGCTTGTTCCCTATCACGCCTTCCGTGACCCGTGTGTTAGGTGGGGAAGCGTCAGGTGCATTTAATGCTCCGGCCCGCGTGCGCGCGTCAGGCGGCGGATAGTGTCTTTGCGCTCGACGCCCCTCGGTTCGCTCGAGCCCGCTTCCGTATTTGACGATAGTTGCTTGCTCGAGCCCTGGCCGATTCGCTCGACGGTACTTCCGTCTTCGAGGCTGCGACCGTCGACGGCCGCCCGTGTGTACGGTTGGCCTCGTTATACGTATTGGTGAGGGTACCCCTCGTTGGTACCCTCGACAAAAAGGATGAATGCTTGATAACATAAATGGAACTTCACTGGACACTCATTTACAGAGTAATTCTCATTACACGATCACACAAGAGGTCTAATTAGTTTAGTAAGGCTTACCAAGTCAACTATAAACAGCAAGCATTACTTAACAGAACATCTCAGTAAACAGATCATAACATTTGCTATACAGATCCCACAAACATGAATGAGGACATTCTGGAAAGCTTATGAAATTTTCTATATTTCATCTTTAAACATCACAGCAAGATTCATAAGTTAAACAAGTCATTTAAACAAAGTTCCAGGTTCTATCCCAGAAAAACAGAGAACACCTATTTCTGGAACCCAACTTGGAAAAGTCATAACTTCAAAACTACAGGACCAAATGATCCCAAAATTAAACCACAGCTAGTTCATAAAGTCTACAACAACTTTGATTTAGACAAGTCTTCCAGCAAACCAAGTTATCATTAAGCAATGGTTGGATTACTCCCTTGCTGTCCAGAACAGCTTTCAACCCCTTAATTAATTATTTGATGACATAACCACAACATATTCAGTGGCAACCAAATGGCTTTTAAACACTAGCATACCATAAGATTACTAGAACAACATATGTTAACCCCAAATTATTTAATAACAAGGCATTTATTAATTTAATTCTATAAAGGAACATAATTACAAGATACTTGCAAAAGTGCTCAGAAAAATCTACAAAATTTATACAAGCACAAGCATAGCATCTTGACACCACAGTAAAATTTTCAGAGCAATTGCACATGCCAAATTTAAGATAAGCATTTAACCGTGTGACAAGGTGCTTATTTCATAAATTAAGAAACATAGCTTAAACAGTGTCAAACAACAGATTTCAGATTATTTACACGTGACTATTCCCATAAAAAAGTTTGACACCAGAGTAGAGCACCAGCATAAGCACCAATTATTTATTATGATTTAAGTAAGAAAACAAGCCATATCAAAAACATAAATTCAACATCACAGATATAGTACTCCAAAAATCATGAAATATTTATCATAGCATTCTCATACCACTCACAGCCTAGCATAAAATTTTCATAACAAAAGGAGCAGTATATCAAGAGATATGAATTTACACATGAATAACAAGATTAAATCCTAATAATTATTTATCCCAGAAAACATGGTACATTTTATATTTTTATTAAAAACTAGCCATCTCAAGGAACATCACAAAATCTATTTCACAAATTTTGGATCTCAGAAACTGGAGATATGATTTTTGCAAGAATGCCAAAAACCTGGATTTGAATAAAAGAGAGGAGAGGACCGTTGAGTCACTGACAGCGGGACCCGCGCGTCAGCGACCCAGAGAACAGGGGACACCTTCGCCGGCGAATCTCGCCGACGGTGAGCTTCTAGGGCTTATACATGGAAGTATGACTTAAGTGATTATTTTGGAGAAGTGATCAACACGAACATTGTTCCTAAGGTTGAGTTAAGCATAGATAAACTAATCACCAAGACTTAGCACACAATCATGAGCATGGTACAAACAAACACAAGCATAGGAAGCATAATTAAGCAAGTTAATTCAAAATTTTTGGATAAAATGACATGACCCAAGGTAGATGATGATCATGATATGCTTAAGTAGATGATGATGCTCATGTTATGCTTGTGATTGATGCGACCATAACACTGGGGTGTTACAGCTAGACTGGGGGGCATCGGCACTTGTCTTGGTACTTCTGGTCTTTGCCGATTTGCCAGTTTGCTGATACAACAACAAAAGTTTCATAAGTACAAATGTAACACAGTATTGATGAAATTTTGGTTGAAACAGTAAAAGTTACCGATGAAGTTCCCATAGCAGCCGATGTATCCTGAAAGGTCTGTGTAAGTATAGAATGGAATCGGTATAAATCGAAGAAGTCAGGGATTTACCTTGAAAGCTTGTGCCAAAGCAGTAGCAGCAACTGATGGAGATGTCTTTGCTCGTATGGTCGTTGTCTTCTTGAAACGCACATTCCGGTGCATTAGGCCTGCCAAGGTTGGTGCATTGTTGCCGATCAGAGAAATCGGGCCTGATGGAAGAAGCTCGATCGGTTTTCCACTCCTACTGACTGTCGGTGGTGTATCGTTAACCTATTCAAAAGGGAAGAAGTGAGTTACCGATAAGGATAAAAGTAATAAAGGGATTGAAGCATCGGTTAAAGACTTACAGTGTTCTCGGGGACCAATCATGCCATGGTATATGAGAGCCGATGTGTAGAACAGGTGCTCTTTCCACTCCTCCCACCACTGTTTATATGCTTGAGTAATGAAGAGAGCTGGGATCCAGGCCGATAAATCGATGTCTGATGTATCGGCATTTGGTGGGAGTTGGGCTATTCTGATCCACTCAAGGCCGCTGGTTATGGTCTCCCTTGGCTTCACCACATCGGCATAGCAGAGTGCAATCGGCAGCTGTCCAAAGGCCAGTTGACGAGCCAATGCCGATGGATTGTAGAACTCGTAGGTGATGCTGGAGGTTTTCCCACTGCCAAATAAGTTCACTGGTATAGCTCTCGGAGTGATAATTGCTATCTACTGATCATGGTCCTTGTTGAGGGCATTATTAAAGGGGTGGAAAGTGAGTTGGAATCTAGTTTCTGTATCCTCATAAGGCATCCATGCCCGCTGGTCTTTGGTTAGACCCTCATAGAGAGTCTAGAAGAATCGGCTGACCTGGTCTTCGTTCCCACCAGTACCAGGTAAAACTATGGCGGCTTCACCATAGTTCAAAGGGGGTCGAGTTGTCGATTCTTCATCATCCATTTCGTAATCTTCTGTTATGTCTCTGGGAAAGCGCTGTGAGAAGAGATTGAATCCGAGGCGCTTATGCATGTGAACGCTGAGCCACATGTTGATAAACCACCAAGGTCCTCCTAAGTTGCCGATGGGTTGGCCTAGCAAAAGCTTCTCGGCCACTTGATGAAGAAGGTGATAAGCAGAGCCTAACAGGTATCGTCCAAGGGGAAAATGACCACCGCTGGCTAATCTTTCTGCTGCCGATAGGTAAATAGAAGTTGGTCCTGCCGATCGGCCGCAGAATACAAACTTATCTAGCCACATATTCAAAAAAATGGCATGTTCCCTTTCCCCAACAGATCCTATTTTTCGGTACTTCTGAATGTACCCAGACCAACCGCCGATACTGCGAGTTTCTACCTTAGAACTAGGCTTGTTATCAAACAGATAACGGTTATCGGCAGTTGATATATCTAAGCCAGTGAGCATAAGTACATCGGCAAGAGTAGGCGAAGCAGGACCATGGCCGAATACAAAAGCATTAAGGGTGTCTGACCAAAAGTATGAAGCAGCTATCAGCAGCGACTCGTTCCTCTCCATATCGGCAATAGGCAGCCTAATACACTGGTCCAATTTCCGCTCGCCCCATTGGACTTCATTTGAATTGCCGATTCTCAGGAACCAATCTTTCCATCCCTTGGTAGGACTGGGCCAGGAACAGAAATCGTCTTTCCACAGGTCTAAGGAGAAATTCTCGGCTCTAAAAGGGATCCTATTGTTGGGTATTCTTAACATCACTACCAAAAGTAGACTTAGTTTTCTAATTCTAGTAACGGTGCCAAAAATGCCAAACCTATCCCTCATACCACTTAAGCCAAGTTGTCGTCCCCAGCATGACATGAGAGACGCGGTATTGAAATATGCAATTGCTCTTCTAAATAAATAATGAATGGGATCTGCAATCGCACAGATTAATACCGATGTAGCATTTTAACCGGGAAGTATTCTAGGTATCGTTATTTATATTTTTACCACTGGGAAGGGATTAGCAATCATCAATATTGATTACGGAATGGAATATGAGATTGAGTATCTATCATTGCATATATAATTGAGAATATTTATCTAACTCTTTCATACAGGGATAAGTGTCACATAAAAGATATATGAAGTAATGAATAGTGACAAGGATAATTAATCTGATCAGCATAACTTAGCCACATATAAATATGATAAGCACCTCAATTAGATTCTCTAGAAAGTCATTAGCATGGAATAAGAACGAACTACAAGAATATTTCCTAAGTTATTCTCAACTATACAGTCTAGCATTATCATAGTTAGTGCAAGTCTACTTAGCAATCATTGTGAGACAAGACTACGCCCATGCATAGTGATATTATCAAGGTAAGTGAGAAACATAGCAATCACTCCCCTGTAATAATGTTGCTCTGCCAGCCCAATACACGAGAGGGGGACTATATAAGAATCAATGAAGTTGTCACTATCACGAACTACCCCACGATCTGGCATATTGGGTACAATCGCAGATAAATACGGTATAAGCACCACGCCTACACAATATCTATCATTTACCCATGGATCCGATAGATAAACGCTATACGATCCTAAGCATGTATATAGATCCAATCTAACTAAACCAAGTATATAACTATGATAAACTAAGAACAATATAATCTTGAATATAAACAAGTAGAGCAAAGTCATAAGCAATATATTGAAGTAGAACAAAGTCATATTCATAATATTGAAGAACAAAGATGATTAAAAGAACAATTAGAAGCACAATTAGAGAATTACCAAGAATCCTCTTGACAGATCCGAAAACCAATCGAAGATTGACTCCTTCTAGTTCTAATCCTATGTAGCTATGCTAATCTAGATGTCTAATTGATGTGGTGGCTCTAATCTTGATCAGAGGCTTCTTCTCCCTTGAAGAACAATGAATTAGGGTTGAGAGGCTCTCTCCTCCAAGGGCCAGGGGGTCTGGTTTTACAGTCCCTTCAAGTGTATATGGGCCATTGGATCAAACCGACATTGATTGAACGGTTATCCTTGATCCTTTAGGTCGGTGGAGATCTTCCCCGAAACAGAGTCCTGATTGGACTCAGCAGGAGGGCGGGTGCCCAGGGCAACTGGACGGGTGCCCAGTGCCTGGCCCCGTTCGGCCTCCGCTTCCTTCCCGTGGCTTCTGGAGTCTTCTAGATGTAAGATAATTGCGCGTCACATTAATATCTCTATGTAATCTCGATGTATGGGCCTTTCTTCCGTATTTCCTGATAACCCCCTGCAGAAATAGACAAACACCCAAACTCGTGGAATTCTGTCAGATAAAACCCTAAGTCTAGATGTTGATTTCATTTGGATCCTTTTCTTTGTTTATTTGATAATTAAATTTGATACTTAAGGACCGTCAACAAACTCCCCCAAGCTTACCTCTTGCTCGTCCCTGAGCAAGGATAGTCTCAGTGATAGATCAGAAGTTGTTGCAATGCCTTTAAAAATTGACGGTACACATGCTTTTAAATAAAATCTTATCTCTGAGTTAGAGTAAACTGTCAATACTTAAAACTTACTTACTTTACCTTTCACCATGGGACTTGTAACCATCTCTTCTGTCTTGAGTAGTTAAAAGATAGAACAGTCTAGTCAAGTGCTATGTCTCTTATTCTTGATTAGCTATAGCTCTGGAGTTTTTGCAGATTTTCAAATAAAACTCAGAGATTCCTTGTATGACTCTTTCAGATCTCTCTTTTGTGGTATTTCTAGATCCTTACCAAGGCAGTGATGGTTTATGCCTTCTCTCAATATATGTGGTATTTGTGGTATAAAGCATAATGACATTGCCTTCTCTCTCACCCTACTCTAATAAGGCTTTAATATCTGGACCTCATAGGTGGGAGATAGAGTATACATACTTACAAGACATTTATTGTATAGTCAAACCATGGATCCAAAGAAACAAATCAATAAGTCAAATCAAGATGTGCATGTGTGGCGAATGAATGGTGTATGGTGATGATGGTGATAACAATGGTGAAAGTCTAATTCTACTTTGCTCTTTTGAGGGGATACATACCTTCCTTGCTTTTTGAAACATTTTGAGGAGAATGAGATGCTCTTCTTCTTTTTTTCTTTCCTCTCAGGTGGGTATCTTGTACCCCTAATTCTACTGTCGGACACTTGTCCATTTTTACCACACGTCTCACTTTTTCTTTTCTTTCGAGGTTCCAGGCACTTGCCCCTTTTTATTTTCTCGTATCTTTTTTTAGAGCAGTCATTTCTTGAGATAATATAGCAAGTGGTAGTAACAAGATAACTTGAGCTTTTATTTCACAGGGAAAAATAGAAATATTTTTGGCTATTCTCTCCCGGATTAGGAGTAGAATATTTTTAGGTGATTCTGGAGATGGAAATGGATGGATATATGTGGATGGTACTTCTGGAGTAGAAGCAGCATATGTGAGTGAACGTGCAAGTGAATCTTGATTTAACCACATGACAAGCTCCTAAGGGTCTACACAGCTTGACCACACTCAATGCTCATAAGCAGTAAATAGTAAATGTGTGTCTCAAAGTCTAGCAAGCATGTATATATGGCTGTGGTAGGAATTTAAACTCTCATCATACAGGAACTCATCATGCAACATTTTAAAGATTTTCAAGGATAAAATTCTCCAGAATTCTAGCATCTCTAGGAACAGATAAACAGCAGCTCAACCTTCCCATATCATATCCATTAACAACTTAGACTTCAGATCAAGTTTTCATCCCACAAGTTTAGGTCTAGAGCAAGCTTTAAATTATAACAGTTATGTCTAAACTTGAGAGAGAATTTCAAATTTTAAATATTAGGTAGAGCAACTATTCATCATATCCATGCTTGAGTTTTATTATTAAGATTCAGATTAGCATAGCCACTTTATTTATTTATTAAACACACTAAGCAAAAGATATATATAAGCACAAAATCTTTATTTGGATTTCCATAGTTATATTTTAATATAGTATAATTATAAAGATAGATAGATAGAAATACTTATCGGGATAAATGGGGGTGCTCTCCCCCAAGCTGAATTTTGACGTAATTTTTCTTGATGTAGCTAGCAGGTGGCAGAGGTGTATTTGAAAGTTGGCAGCATTCTGACAGCGATTAGAATGTCCTCCGTCTGCTAGTCTTCTTGATTCTTAAATTCTGTGGAGCTCAAATAGACAACAAAGCTTGTGGAACTGATTAAGTGTTAGCATAAATATCTAGCCTTTATCATGTTGAGACTCCTCAATAAATGTTGCTCCCAATTTTTTTTATATTTTCATTTTATAAAGTAGAAAAGAAATATTTATTTATTTTTATGCCACCACAATGAATGTACTTATGGGTTTTATGCCACTCGTATACTCACATGGGACTTACTGTTTTTAACATTTTTATTTTCTTTTTAGAATAGTATGAACCTAATTAACTAAGTAAACTAGTTGAAATAATTGAAAGGAAAAAGAATAACTACCAAGTTTACCTCTTGGCAAGGCGTTCGGTGTTTTTAAGTCCTCCGAACGGGACTCTCCTCTTTCTCAATTGTCGTGGGATTCGTTGGGTGGCGTAGTCGGTACTTCCGGCGGCGCCTCCTCTTCATGTATAGTTATCTTCTCTTTCCATACCTGACACGGTGCTACGGTCTCCTCTGGATAATTCTGTTTAAACTGTACATCTTCTGACCTTACAACTTCTCCTTCGTAGTCTGCCCATCCGTCCTTGATGATTTGCCTCCTCTGGTTGTAGTTGCGTCGTTTTCTTACCTGCTTAGATTCTTCAACGATATAGTTATGGTCAATAAAATAACGGCGTACCTTCTCTGAGGGGAAGTGCATATGGACTTCTCCGGTTCCAATGTAGATGATTGCTTTAACGGTGCTTAGGAGCTATAACACCCTAGGTGTTAAGCATGCACTTAGTCTCACCAAAGTCATGCATAAGCATTTCCATCAAGCTTAAGCATCATGAGCATGACACTCTTTTCAAATTATGATTTTATGTGCTTCATTTCATGTGCTTTAATTATGTTAAAAATGTGAAGCTTGTTTCTAAAATTGTGAAATATTCAAATTAGGTTGCTTTATGTGTAAGAAGAATTAAGAACATTTTTGTGCAATTTTTGGAGCTATGGAATTTGAGAAATGGAGTTTATACAATCTTTTCCAAAATGAATTTATTTAAAACCTAGAGCTGAGTTTTAACTTGTAATTCAAATTTTGTTTGGAATTTGGTCTTGCTTGTCAAAGCAAAGTTGTAGAGTTTTTAATTTGGAACAACTTTGTTTTTGGGAGCAAGAGGTGAAAATGAATTTAAATTGGTCCAAATGAATTTAGAAAGAATTTGGAGAAAAGAAATTCAAAAAAAAGAGAAAGGGGCAGGCGCTGCTGGGCCAACCCCGCTTCCCTTTCGGCCCAGCAAGCGACCCGGCCTGCCTCCCCTCTCCCTCTCCCTCCCGCGCGCGGACGCGCCTCGCTCCACCCGGCGCCGGCCACGTGGCGGCCGTACGCCGGCGTTGGACGCGCCGCGGCCGGCCTCCAACCCCCCCTGGTCGGGACGCCGGCGCAGGCTCCCAGACCATTTCGCCCGTTCTGTCCCCCGCGCCCTCGTTCTCCTTCCTCCTCCGCTCGCACCGCGCAGCAGCAGCCGCTCCTCCGCGCGCCATTGCCGGAGAGAGCTCCGCCGCTCGTCGCCGGCCACACCAGAGCCTCAAGCTCGACGCCGAGAGCACCAGGGCACTCGCCGTCGCTAGGGTAAGCTCGTGCGAACGTTCTACCGAGGTGACAGTCCGTCGAGCGCCGTGAATCGCTCGTCGGAGTTACCCCGAGCTCGCCGGAGTACTCCGCCGCGGCGGATCTAGCGTTTCCCTGCGTCTTTTCGCTCGTTCTCTGTTGCGCTAGGTCAGTAGGAAGATGAGGAAGCTCGGAGAGGCGTTTGCGCACGCTCTACCGCGCCGGAGCAGCCTGGCCACGGCGAGCAGCGCCGCCGTGCGGCCATGCATGCTCGCCGGAGGTGTTCCGGCCGCCCTCTGGTCGATCCAAGGGTACCGTTGGGTGCGTCTTGCTGCGGGGAGCACGTTGGTGCTCACCCCGTGGCCGGAGACCTCACCGCCGGCGAGATCCGCTCGTCGGAGGTGAGCTCCCTCTCGGTCTCGCTGACTGGTGGGGTCGGGGACCCACTGTCAGTCGCAGGGGTACCCCGGTGGGTGTAGATCTGGGTGTGCGTAGCGTTTTTCGTCGGTTTTCTTGAAAAAGTGTTTTCCAGAAATTGATTTAAAGTTTGTAAAATCTATATCTTGAGTTCTACAGCACCAAATTGAATGAAATAAATTTTGGTGTGCTCTATATTTCCAGATCTACAGTTTGATGTAATTGCATGTCATGTTGGAGCAACTTTTCTGTGTGAATATATTTTATCCATGATTTTGTTAAACTTGGAAAATGCATAGTAAATGAAATATGGCTCAGAAAAATGTGAAACTTGTTTTGCTGGCTCTGCATGTGTGTTTAATCACTGAGAAAATATTGTTACATATTATTTGGTGTATAAATGAATTTATGGTAATTTAAATGCTTGCATGGCAGTGCTTTATAATTTTTAATAATTAAATGGGTCATGCAATAAATCTGGAAAATTTTGTGGGTATTTCTTATGATGTTAGATAAATTGTAAAAATATGAAATCTGTTGTTGACACTTATATCACAGTAGGGTAATTATACTTGCCTTATCCATTAATCTTGTGATTTTTGTGGCTCAAAATAAGTAACCAAAAATTATGAAAAATTTACAGTAGACTTTATGATTAGCTAGTAGTCTCCTGTAATTTTTCTGGAATTTATTGATGAACAGAATTGCATGTGATTTTTAATGGGCTTAGAAATGAATAAAGAAAATTATGAATGGTTGTGTATGTGGGTTGAATGGACTGAGTCGGGTTTGGTGTATCTTTGAAGCATCATGTAGGTTGCTGATTTCATTTGAAAAATAATTATAGAAGAGAATGTAATAGATGTTTGATTCAATTGTTTATTCTTGGATGATGTTGACTACCTTGTAATAAGCATGACCAAGTGCATTACCTATGCATCATAACATGACTCCTTTGGTACTCCCTCATGTAAGCATCCACTCGGGCATCTCGCACTCCACTCATGAGCATGTATGCATCATACAGGCTCGCAGGAGAACGAGGTGGGAACCGAGGAACCCGAGGAGCTTCAGGAGCAGGAACCTCCGGAAGCACAGGAACCCGGAGAGGAATTGCAGGAGTGTCCGGATCACCGACCCAGCACGTTTGAGAAAGGCAAGCCCCGGAGCATTCTAAGTCTCCCTATTCTCGCTAACTTATATAAAGTGCTATACTTGTTCTACTGTATTGCATATTAAGTGATAGGAGTTGCCTGATACCGTTGCTGCATGAGTACTCCTTGTTATTCCTACTCATTCAACTACCTTGTCCTATGTAGATAGGCACGGAGTCTATGCTTAGCTTGCTTAGTTCGGTAGAAGTCGGGTGATTCCCTGTCACCTGCGAGATATAGGTGGATACCTGCTTGATTAAGCATTGGTTGCTCGGGGAAAAGAATAACCAAGTGTGGAACGAATTTGGAGACCGGGCGGGGTCTTATGGTGGGTTGACCATGGTGCCCCTGCCTGTGTCGATTAAGGACCGATCGTTGACGGCCCTCTTGTCATGTTGAACGCATGCCCCACACTTAGCTGGAAGGATAAGTCTAGCTGAGTACCTTCTCGTACTCAGGGTTCTATTCCCATGTTGTTTTGCAGATGGTCAAATGTACTATGGTTATTGCATCCTCTGTCTGTACCCAGCTATGGGTGATGACTAGACCAAGGGCGATGGTCACTCCGTCTCTTCTCTAGCTTTTGTGGGAATGACCGAACTATGGCACTGTATCAGACTTATCGTGTGTGTTGTAATTTCAAACTATGAAGCTTCCGCTACTTGAAGAACTTGGTTTGTAATAACTTTAAGCACTCCGATGTATTTTATGAATGTTGTAATCTGGATGTGCTTGTGGATGGCGACCGCTAAACTTATTACGATCTTGGCTGTATATGTGATGTGTGGTTTGAAATCCTTCGAGATTTCACGGACTACCAGGATTATATGGGCTTAAGCGTGATAGTTCGACTATGCAAATGGTCACTATTAGGCTTAATCTCTTATAATTTGGTCGGTTCTGTTACAGCTGGCATCGGAGCAAGGTTTAGCGAGTTACTGTTCATAAGTACGTTTTAAACAAAAATCTAAACCGGTTTAGTAAAAGATTTTATTAATTAATTAATAATGATCAAGGTGTTAAACTAAGTTTTGGAAAAAACTATCTAGTGTGCCATGGTCATATCCTTTATGCCCAGTTAAGGACTCTAAGGTGGCTAGCTAAGTACTGACTTGGGGGTTAATGCATCATATTTTTATTTCGTCGCTCATACGGCGTGCAATAGTATGAGTGCCATTCATTTGAGTGGTAATGTATGGATCAATTCTTCCTCTACGCCATGGTAAGTGGGAGTTGTGAGAGCATGATCGGATACACTGCCGGTCTAGGGAAGTGTTGTCAGGTACTGTGTCATGCACACATGTTGGTGTGTCTTGGGAACAGTACCGCATGCTGGGAATTCCGTCCTGAGAGGCGATGCCGTCAAAAGGGCGATGATGTGGGTAGTGACACATCGCATGCATGGACGGGTGTCTGTGTGTGCGAAGTGCCTAGTTTTAAATTCCTATTCTGCACGATCATACTGTGGGTGGGCTGAAATGAGTTTTCTGCAGGTACCCTAACCACGTTCTCGCTTAGAACGCTAGTTACGTTATGGGAGAACGTTGTGTGCCACCGCATATACCGCCTAGTGTTAACCTTTGTTTTCTAAGTTTGTGAGATCGTAAGTTCATGCATGCATCATGTTCATTTCATATCATTGCTTACTTTCCCCCTTAATTTAATCTGTCCCAATTCTAAATAAAATAATTAAAGGTAATCCTCGCTCGTACCCACGGTATTCCATTTGCAGCAGATGGCACGCACTAGGCTCACCGCTCGCAAGTCCACTGGTGGGCGGGCCCCTCATCGTCTGTTGGCAGCTAGGAGCTCGCGACATAAGAGCAAGTTCCTAGAGGAGTTTGGGATGCCCACTTTGCTTTGGAGGGTGCTCAGTTCGATGGGGTATCCCGAAGGAAGGGAGCCTTGCTACTATTGGGATAAGGAGCCGCTTGGGGATGAGACCCTGGTGGGGATCGAGGCAGTTGTCCCTACCAGTGGAGGAGACCCTGCTTGGGGCGGTTGGGTGTACGAGTCCCGAGGTGTCACGCCTTTCCACGGTGCCAGCAGGGCAGCTTTCGCAGTTTTGAGGGACCTCATGGAGAGGTTTCCACAGGAGCTGGCCCACGCCTTCGCTGGGGTGTTTCCCCGGGGTGACCCTTACACTTCGGTGTGGGATCAGTCCGAGGTGAATGCTCTAGAGAGGAGTGCGGATGAGGACCAGCACAGTGACAGTGCAGCTATGAGTGCCATGTACGCGTTGATGAAGACCTATGGAGGCCTGGAGCGTTGTTTGGGTCGCTTGTCCGGGTCTCTTCTCACCGTCCAGGATGAGAAGCGTCAGTTGCAGCGTGAGTTTGACTCTGAGGTTGAGAGGCTACAGGCAGAGTTGGCTCGTGTGACCATAGAGAGAGACCAGGCAGTCCAGAAGAACAGTGAGCTGAGTCAGGACCTGCTTGCAGTACGGGAGCAGAAGGACAGGGTGACTACTGCTCACAGGAACTGCGAGCGCATGCTAGTCCATGTGCTTGGACAGAGGAATGAAGCCTGGCACGAGGAGGACACTTTGAGGGCCCGACAGCTAGAGCTAGAGCAGCAGCTAGCTAATGCCGAGGAGTACAATGAGAACTTGCATGAGGAGATCCACCAGCTGCATAACCAGCTCCACCCTCACCACCTGCCTGGAGCAGCGGAGCTAGATTCTGAGGACGAGATGGACGCGGATCCCGAGATAGGAGCAGCTGCTAGTGGTGATGAAGATGAGGATGGCTCCGGCATGGACAGTGACCATAGCGAGTAGATGCTAGGGCTCTAGAGCTAGTCTTTCCTCTTTTGTGATGTATGTTGCGTGGCATGTCATGTACTTTTGGATCTGGGCTGTGTAAGACTTTATGAGTTGATGCTGAAAGTCCAGTGTATGTATGCTGGCAAGTTGAATGTACGCGAACCTTGTTGCGTGAATGTTAAGTAATCTGTTAGTGATGTTGTGCGTGGATGATGAGTTGTTGTGCCTTTGTTTATTGTGTGAATTTATTCCCTCAGTAAATTCAGTATGGCACGATTTTACACATTTTCTACCGGTTGATGGCAACTCCTAACGATTTCTTATCATTGGTGTATGCAGATGGTACAAACACGTGGCGGGGGTAACAGCAATCCGGGCCTTGGAGCAGGTACATCCGGAGGTGGGGCTCAACGGAATGAGGACAGAGCACCAACACCGCCACCACCACCGCCTCCCCCGTACACTGCGGATGTGTTTTTCGCGCAGTTTCTGGGAAGCCAACGCAACATGGAACAGATTCAGCGCAACATGGAAGAAGCTTTGCGCAACATAGCTGACAACACCCGTCGTGGAGATAATCAGGGTGGTCGGGAGGTCAACCAGTACAGTTCGTTCAAGGACTTCATGGATACCAAGCCACCAATCTTTAAGGAGGCCTTGGAACCGCTCGAAGCAGATGAGTGGATCAACACTATGGAGCAGAAGTTTCGTCTTCTTCGAATGACGGAAGAACTCAAGGCTGAGTATGCGGCACATCAGTTGCAAGGACCCGCTGGGATTTGGTGGTCCCATCACCGTACCACCTACCCAGAGGGGACACCAATCACCTGGAACCGCTTCACCACCGCTTTCCGGGGAAATTACATTCCTCCTGGTGTGGTTGAAATGAAGGTTGGGGAGTTCATGAGGCTGTCCCAAGGGACGAAATCTGTGAAAGAGTATCTACATGCCTTCAATAATCTCGCTCGCTATGCCCCTGAGTTTGTGAACACGGAGGCCAAGAAGATTGCTAGTTTCCAGAGGGGCTTGAATCCAAAGATGCTGAAGACCATGGGTACAGGGGCCAGGGTTACTTTCAATGCCTATATCAGTGACTGCCTGACCCAAGAGAACAATAACAACAACTACAGTGCATCCAAGTCACGTAAAAGGGCTTTTGAAGCAGGATCATCCCAGTCCAGGGCACCAGTGGCAGGGCGACAGCAGTATCGTCCTCCTGCCCCGGGTGCTAGGTTCCGACCACCGCAGAGAAGGAACACCGGGCATCCAACACAGCAGAAGCCGTACAAGGTGGCGATAGCTCCTGCCAAGCCAAAGGCAATTCAAGCTGCAGCACCTGCCGTCAACAATGCGCCCAAGGGTCCGTGCTATAACTGCCACAAGATGGGGCACTTTGTTAAGGAATGTCCCTACCCCAAGAGGCAGCAGCCAACATATCCAGCTCGTGTGCATCATACCTCGATTGAGGAAATCCCGGAAGGAGAACTGGTAACAGCTGGTATGTTTTCTGTCAACCAACATCTTGCAGTTGTTTTGTTTGATTCTGGATCGTCGCATTCTTTCATGAGTCAAGCATTTGCACAAAAGCATAATCAACCAGTTACAGATCTGGGCTATGGCTACCGCATCAGCTCAGCAGGGGCAGATGTGTTGACCAATAGAGTGGTCCGAGGGGCAACCCTGGAGATAAGTGGCCGAGTCTTTCGGGTAAATCTAGTGGTCATGCCTGGGTTAGTTTTGGATGTTATCATGGGCATGAAATGGATGAGAGAATGGGATGCGGTCATAGATACTGGAAAGAGGATGTTATCTCTCAGAGAACCACAGGGCAGTAACTCTTTTCAAGTACCTCTGCCCCGTCATCTTGACTTTGCTAGTATCTGCTGTGCTACGCACGTGGTCCCTTTACCACAGATCCCAGTGGTCTGTGAGTTCCCCGATGTGTTTCCCGAGGAGTTACCAGGACTTCCCCTAGATAGGGAGGTAGAGTTTGTAATCGAGTTGATACCAGGTACAGCACCAATATCTAGAAGGCCGTACCAGATGCCACCAAACGAACTCGCAGAGTTGAAGAAACAACTGAAGGAGTTACTAGAAAAAGGGTTCATCCGGCCCAGCTCGTCGGAATGGGGTTGTCCAGCGTTGTTTGTGAAAAAGAAGGATCAGTCGTTGCGCATGTGCGTGGACTATCGTCCACTCAATGCAGTGACAATCAAAAATAAGTATCCCTTGCCAAGGATTGATATCCTGTTTGATCAGTTATCCAAGGCAAGAGTGTTCTCTAAGATAGATTTGAGATCTGGGTATCACCAAATCAAGATTCGTCCACAAGATATCCCGAAGACTGCTTTTTCCACCAGATATGGGTTGTACGAGTATCTTGTCATGTCCTTTGGGTTGACAAATGCTCCTGCATACTTTATGTATCTGATGAATTCAGTCTTTATGCCAGAATTGGATAAGTTTGTTGTGGTGTTTATCGATGATATTCTGGTATATTCAGAAAATGAGCAAGATCACGCCGAACATCTGAGAATCGTGCTGACACGATTACGAAAGCATCAGTTATATGCCAAGTTCAGCAAGTGTGAGTTCTGGTTGAAGAAAGTTCCGTTCCTAAGGCACATTTTGTCTGAAGAAGGGATTGCCGTAGATCCATCAAAAGTGCAGGAAGTCATGGACTGGAAGGCACCAACTTCTGTCTCGGAAGTTAGAAGTTTTCTTGGTCTGGCCGGGTATTATCGTCGTTTCATACCTGACTTCTCCAAGATTGCTAAGCCAGTGACAAGTTTGCTACAAAAGGATCATAAGTTCGTCTGGACGGAAGGGTGTGAGTTAGCCTTCCGCACCTTGCGAAAGTTGCTAACCACTGCTCCCGTTCTGGCACAACCTAATATAGAGAAGCCTTTTGATGTGTTTTGTGACGCATCGAAGAGTGGCCTGGGGTGTGTGTTGATGCAAGATGGCAGGGTGATAGCTTATGCTTCCCGACAGTTGAGAAAGCATGAAGTCAACTATCCAACGCACGACCTTGAGTTAGCAGCAGTGGTACATGCTTTGAAGATCTGGAGACATTATCTACTAGGAAATAAGTGTCACATTTACACCGATCACAAGAGTTTGAAGTACATCTTCACTCAGTCCGAGCTGAATATGAGGCAACGACGGTGGTTAGAGCTAATCAAGGATTATGACCTGGAAGTTCACTATCATCCAGGCAAAGCTAATGTGGTCGCAGATGCTTTGAGTCGCAAACTGCACTATCAAATGGTTCAACCGTTGTTTGAAGATGGGTTCAATCTTATGCATCCTGAGGTCTTATGTCATATACAACTCAGTTGTTCACTCGAGAGTCAAGTCATTGAAGGTCAGAAAACAGACAAGGGTATTTTCCACATCAAAGAGAAGATCAAAGATGACCCAAAGACTCAGTTTCGGGTTGATGAGAAGGGGGTACTGTGGTTTCAACAGCGGTTAGTGGTCCCGAAAGATCGGGAGTTGAAGAATCGCATCATGGATGAAGCCCATCTCTCTAAGCTTTCTATTCATCCTGGCAGCAGCAAAATGTATCAAGATCTAAGGCCCCACTTTTGGTGGACCAAGATGAAGAAAGAAATAGCCGCTTATGTGGCCCGTTGTGACACGTGTTGCAGAGTTAAGGCCATCCATATGAAACCTGCAGGTCTGTTACAACCGTTATCAGTTCTGGAGTGGAAATGGGAAGAGGTCAGTATGAACTTTATCACCGGCTTACCGAAAACCAGGAAGGGGAATGACTCGATTTGGGTAATCATAGATCGATTAACCAAGTCGGCTCATTTCATTCCAGTCAAGAACACATACAGACCTCTCGAGTATGCTGATATATATATGGCTGAGATCGTCAAATTGCATGGTATTCCCAAAACTATCATATCAGATAGAGGACCGCAGTTCACTGCTCACTTCTGGGAGCGCATGCATAAAAGCTTGGGGACCAGTCTGATAAGAAGCACGGCGTATCATCCCCAGACTTCAGGTCAAACCGAGAGGCTAAATCAAGTGTTAGAAGATATGCTAAGAGCCTGTGTGCTATCATCCAGGATATCGTGGGAATCATGGTTACCTCTGGCTGAGTTCTCATACAATAATAGTTATCAAGAGAGCATCAAGATGGCCCCGTTCGAAGCTTTGTATGGGCGGAGATGTCGAACTCCGTTAAACTGGGTGGAACCTGGTGAAAGGAGATACTATGGTATCGACTTTGTGAATGATGCCGAGAAAAAGGTGCAGATTATACAGCAACATATGCAAGCAGCACAGTCACGACAGAAGAGTTATGCTGATAAGAGAAGAAGGCCACTTGAATTCAACATAGGTGACTATGTGTACCTCAAGGTTACGCCAATGAAGAAAGTTCAACGTTTCCGAGTTCGAAGCAAGCTTGCACCCAGATATGTGGGACCGTACCAAGTGCTAGAGAGGAAAGGCCCAGTGGCCTATAAGATTCAGCTACCTGAAGAGATGAGCTCGATCTTTCCGGTCTTCCATGTGTCGCAACTACGGAAATGTTTGAAAGTGCCTGAGCAAAGAATTGAACCCCGAGGGATCAAAATAAAAGCAGACTTAGAGTATAAAGAGCAGCCAGTGGGAATCGTGGATACCAAGGAGCGAGTAACCCGAAACAGAATTGTCAGAACATATAAGGTGGTGTGGAGTCATCATGACGATAGGGATGCCACCTGGGAAACAGAGGATTACTTAAAAACAGTTTACCCAAAGTTTCATAAGAAATGGTTAGTAACCCAAAATCTCGGGACGAGATTTCCCTAAGGGGGGAAGGGCTGTAACACCCTAGGTGTTAAGCATGCACTTAGTCTCACCAAAGTCATGCATAAGCATTTCCATCAAGCATAAGCATCATGAGCATGACACGCTTTTCAAATTATGATTTTATGTGCTTCATTTCATGTGCTTTAATTATGTTAAAAATGTGATGCTTGTTTCTAAAATTGTGAAATATTCAAATTAGGTTGCTTTATGTGTAAGAAGAATTAAGAACATTTTTGTGCAATTTTTGGAGCTATGGAATTTGAGAAATGGAGTTTATACAAACTTTTCCAAAATGAATTTATTTAAAACCTAGAGCTGAGTTTTAACTTGTAATTCAAATTTTGTTTGGAATTTGGTCTTGCTTGTCAAAGCAAAGTTGTAGAGTTTTTAATTTGGAACAACTTTGTTTTTGGTAGCAAGAGGTGAAAATGATTTTAAATTGGTCCAAATGAATTTAGAAAGAATTTGGAGAAAAGAAATTCAAAAAAAAAAGAGAAAGGGGCAGGCGCTGCTGGGCCAACCCCGCTTCCCTTTCGGCCCAGCAAGCGACCCGGCCTGCCTCCCCTCTCCCTCTCCCTCCCGCGCGCGGACGCGCCTCGCTCCACCCGGCGCCGGCCACGTGGCGGCCGTACGCCGACGTTGGACGCGCCGCGGCCGGCCTCCAACCCCCCCTGGTCGGGACGCCGGCGCAGGCTCCCAGACCATTTCGCCCGTTCTGTCCCCCGCGCCCTCCTTCTCCTTCCTCCTCCGCTCGCATCGCGCAGCAGCAGCCGCTCCTCCGCGCGCCATTGCTGGAGAGAGCTCCGCCGCTCGTCGCCGGCCACACCAGAGCCTCAAGCTTGACGCCGAGAGCACCAGGGCACTCGCCGTCGCTAGGGTAAGCTCGTGCGAACGTTCTACCGAGGTGAGAGTCCGTCGAGCGCCGTGAATCGCTCGCTGGAGTTACCCCGAGCTCGCCGGAGTACTCCGCCGCGGCGGATCTAGCGTTTCCCTGCGTCTTTTCGCTCGTTCTCTGTTGCGCTAGGTCGGTAGGAAGATGAGGAAGCTCGGAGAGGCGTTTGCGCATGCTCTACTGCGCCGGAGCAGCCTGGCGACGGCGAGCAGCGCCGCCGTGCCGCCATGCATGCTCGCCGGAGGTGTTCCGGCCGCCCTCTGGTCGATCCAAGGGTACCGTTGGGTGCGTCTTGCTGCGGGGAGCACGTTGGTGCTCACCCCGTGGCCGGAGACCTCACCGCCGGCGAGATACGCTCGTCGGAGGTGAGCTCCCTCTCGGTCTCGCTGAATGGTGGGGTCGGGGACCCACTGTCAGTCGCAGGGGTACCCCGGTGGGTGTAGATCTGGGTGTGCGTAGCGTTTTTCGTCGGTTTTCTTGAAAAAGTGTTTTCCAGAAATTGATTTAAAGTTTATAAAATCTATATCTTGAGTTCTACAGCACCAAATTGAATGAAATAAATTTTGGTGTGCTCTATATTTCCAGATCTACAGTTTGATGTAATTGCATGTCATGTTGGAGCAACTTTTCTGTGTGAATATATTTTATCCATGATTTTGTTAAACTTGGAAAATGCATAGTAAATGAAATATGGCTCAGAAAAATGTGAAACTTGTTTTGCTGGCTCTGCATGTGTGTTTAATCACTGAGAAAATATTGTTACATATTATTTGGTGTATAAATGAATTTATGGTAATTTAAATGCTTGCTTGGTAGTGCTTTATGATTTTTAATAATTAAATGGGTCATGCAATAAATCTGGAAAATTTTGTGGGTATTTCTTATGATGTTAGATAAATTGTAAAAATATGAAATCTGTTGTTGACACTTATATCACAGTAGGGTGATTATACTTGCCTTATCCATTAATCTTGTGATTTTTGTGGCTCAAAATAAGTAACCAAAAATTATGAAAAATTTACAGTAGACTTTATGATTAGCTAGTAGTCTCCTGTAATTTTTCTGGAATTTATTGATGAACAGAATTGCATGTGATTTTTAATGGGCTTAGAAATGAATAAAGAAAATTATGAATGGTGTATGTGGGTTGAATGGACTAAGTTGGGTTTGGTGTATCTTTGAAGCATCATGTAGGTTGCTGATTTCATTTGAAAAATAATTATAGAAGAGAATGTAATAGATGTTTGATTCAATTGTTTATTCTTGGATGATGTTGACTACCTTGTAATAAGCATGACCAAGTGCATTACCTATGCATCATAACATGACTCCTTTGGTACTCCCTCATGTAAGCATCCACTCGGGCATCTCGCACTCCACTCATGAGCATGTATGCATCATACAGGCTCGCAGGAGAACGTGGTGGGAACCGAGGAACCCGAGGAGCTTCAGGAGCAGGAACCTCCGGAAGCACAGGAACCCGGAGAGGAATTGCAGGAGTGTCCGGATCACCGACCCAGCACGTTTGAGAAAGGCAAGCCCCGGAGCATTCTAAGTCTCCCTATTCTCGCTAATTTATATAAAGTGCTATACTTGTTCTACTGTATTGCATATTAAGTGATAGGAGTTGCCTGATACCGTTGCTGCATGAGTACTCCTTGTTATTCCTACTCATTCAACTACCTTGTCCTATGTAGATAGGCACGGAGTCTATGCTTAGCTTGCTTAGTTCGGTAGAAGTCGGGTGATTCCCTGTCACCTGCGAGATATAGGTGGATACCTGCTTGATTAAGCATTGGTTGCTCGGGGAAAAGAATAACCAAGTGTGGAACGAATTTGGAGACCGGGCGGGGTCTTATGGTGGGTTGACCATGGTGCCCCTGCCTGTGTCGATTAAGGACCGATCGTTGACGGCCCTCTTGTCATGTTGAACGCATGCCCCACACTTAGCTGGAAGGATAAGTCGTTCCGACCGCGAAGCCTGAACACTATCCGGGCCGGGAATCGAGCCGCCATGCACTGTATTGGTGATGGTTGAGGAGAACGACGAGGGCGCGGCGCGCAACCTTGGTATACCTTGGATACCTCGGTCGCCGGAACGGTCCTCGGGTACTGGCGGTGCCTGCCGAACCCGCGAATTGGTCCTGGATAGTGTAATACGGTGATCTGTAGCTCACATGATTAGTGAGTGTGGTTTGTGTGGGGAATATCTCGCCAGCTGGTTAGAAATCGATTCGAATCGCCATCGCTCCTGGATAGTGAGCACTTGACATGAGCTTCGTCCTCGTAGTAAGGACTATGGAACACTTGGGTTATAATGAAACGGGTTTATGACTGCTGTGATGAGGTACTACCATAGTCTCATACTTGCTTGTAATAGCACAGGAGCAAACCTAGGTAATAGATAATGATACTTTCAACTTGAGCAGATTAAAAGAAGAAAAGATTTATGTAGGTTTGGGTAATAAAACCTTGCGGTCTTTGCAAAATGGTTGTCAGCTACCCCACCAAATAGCCTTCATGATCCTTGATGAGTCTTTATTTTAAGTTTATGACGGGTAAGTCTAGCTGAGTACCTTCTCGTACTCAGGGTTCTATTCCCATGTTGTTTTGCAGATGGTCAAATGTACTATGGTTATTGCATCCTCTGTCTGTACCCAGCTATGGGTGATGACTAGACCAAGGGTGATGGTCACTCCGTCTCTTCTCTTGCTTTTGTGGGAATGACCGAACTATGGCACTGTATCAGACTTATCGTGTGTGTTGTAATTTCAAACTATGAAGCTTCCGCTACTTGAAGAACTTGGTTTGTAATAACTTTAAGCACTCCGATGTATTTTATGAATGTTGTAATCTGGATGTGCTTGTGGATGGCGACCGCTAAACTTATCACGATCTTGGCTGTATATGTGATGTGTGGTTTGAAATCCTTCGAGATTTCACGGACTACCGGGATTATATGGGCTTAAGCGTGATAGTTCGACTATGCAAATGGTCACTATTAGGCTTAATCTCTTATAATTTGGTCGGTTCTGTTACAGGAACGGTCTTCCAAGGATGATGGGTGGATTGTATTCATCTTCTCCCATGTCAATAACTTGAAAGTCTATGTAGACAAAATGATCGTCTATTTTGACTGGGAAATCAGTAACTGTTCCTTTAACTTCTCGAAACGTCTGATCTGCCATCTGGAGCAGAATGTATGTTGGTTTTAGGGGCATGGTTCTGAACAAGAGCCGATAGGTGACTGCGGCCATTATGTTGACGCCCGATCCGGTGTCGCAAAACGTCTTGTAGAAGCTGTATCCATTTATGGAGCAGTAGATGCTTGGCATTTCTGGGTCGTCCTTCTTGGTCAAAAACGGTGACTTAAGTTGATGATCTTGACCTCCATGAACTGCAGTGACCATCTTAGCTGGCTCGGTCCACACTTGCTTGTTCCTGTTCCTCCTGTTGGTCCTCTTCCTTGATTCATGTCTGGATTGATCTGGGATTTGTGTAGTCTTGTTCTTGAAGAAAAATGTATTCTTCCTCCCTTTGATGTAGAAACTGATCTTGGCAGCACTAGCATAGATGACAACTCCCTAGGTGTTTAAGAATGGCCTCCCTAAGATGATGGGTGCTCTCTCATCATTACCGATCTCTATCACCACAAAGTCTGCTGGGGCATATAGGGTACCAACTCGGACACAGAGGTTCTTCAATATTCCTTTTGGAAAACTTATCGCCTGATCTGCAAACTGCAAACACATGCTTGTCTCTAATAAAGGATATGTAAAGAATTTTTCATAGAGTACCCTTGTTATAATGTTGACACTGGAGCCAAAGTCACAGAGTGCTTCTAGGACATCCACCATGCCGATGGAGATCGGGATGACAGGGCGTCCTGGATCGCCTCTCTTGACTGGCAGAAGGTCAGAAGTAACTTCAGTGACGGGGTTACTCCAATTACCTACATCAAACATGTCTACAAGATTTGCAGATTCTAATCCTTCCGGTTGTGATGGTATACCGGGGTTAGTAGTAGGAACAGCAGCAGCTATTTGATTTAACTGAGATTCAGTCATTTTATTAAAGCTAATTTGATTCTTGATGGCAGTAGAGAAATTATCCATTCTATTATTTATATTTTCTAGCATTTTATCATTAGATGCCAATTTCTTAGATAGGTTATCCATTAGCTTTCCTTGATTAGACACTAACTCTCTCAGAGGTGGAAAATTATTATTATTGTTGTAAGAATTATTACCTTGATAATTACCTGAGTAGTTAGGCCTCTGTTGATTCCAACCTTGATTTTGTTGAGGATGGTTGTAGTAGTTGTTGTTGTTATTGTTGATGTAGTTCACATCCTCAAGTATCTCGGGGCAGTGATTGCCTGAGTGTCCAGTGTCTCCACACTCCTCACAAGTCATGTGAGAGTCGTAGATGTGCATAACTTCTTTCTTATCTCCAGCTCTATCATCGAGCTTCTTCATGAGCAGGTCTAGCTTTGCAGACAGCATGTCTACTTCCTTGAGCTGATGCATACCTCCACCTTTCTTGCGTGTCTGGGTCATTTCTTCATTCCAGCTTTGGTTGGACGCCATCTTCTCCATAAGAGCTGTGGCTTGTGATATGGTAAGTGATAAGAATGCTCCTCCACTTGCAGCATCCATGGTTTCTCGGGCACTGTTGCCGAGTCTATGATAAAACGTCTGCATCAGTAGGCAACTCTCCATTCCATGATGGGGACATTCTAGGATGTAGTCTTGGAAGCGCTCCCATGCTTCTGGAATGGATTCATCATTTTGTTGCTGAAAACTTGTAATCTTCCCACGGAGAGCATTGGTCTTGCCCATGGGAAAGAACTTAGCCAGGAAGTTTGTTCAGCAGAGTGCCCACGTAGTATTCTTCTCTTTTGTAGCGTAGAACCACTGCTTCGCTCTTCCTAACAGTGAGAATGGGAAGAGGCGAAGTAGTATAGAATCTCTGGGGATTCCTGATATGGTGAATGTGCTGCTTATCTCCAGGAAGTGTTGGAGATGAGGACTAGCATCTTCATGTGCCTTCCCACAGAACTGGTTGGATTGCACCATGTTGATAAGTCCAGGCTTGAGCTCAAAGTTGCCATCAATCTCTGCAGCAGGTCCAGTGCGGATGTTGTCCGTAGTGGGAGCTGAGAACTCACGGATTGATTTGTTCGCCATGGCTTCGAGCTCTGAAGACAAGTTCCGGTGATCTTCTTGATTGGATGAAGCTTCTTGCTGAAGTGTTGATGATCTCTTTTTGAGCTTGGCTCTTGTTTTTCTGAATAAGGCTTCGGGATTATCAACAAAATTTCCTGGAAGATGTCTTCTATTCATATATTCCCCTGCATAAGATAAAATAGAAAAATATCGGGGTAAAACTGTATGAGAGAATAGATAAGCTCAATCATATTAGCGATGCGAATGATAACTCAAAATCCTTTATTCATTCCTGATTAGTAATCCACCTTCCCCGGCAACGGCACCAAAAATGCTTGTTGGGTATTCTTAACATCACTACCAAAAGTAGACTTAGTTTTCTAATTCTAGTAACGGTGCCAAAAATGCCAAACCTATCCCTCATACCACTTAAGCCAAGTTGTCATCCCCAGCATGACATGAGAGACGCGGTATTGAAATATGCAATTGCTCTTCTAAATAAATAATGAATGGGATCTGCAAGCGCACAGATTAATACCGATGTAGCATTTTAACCGGGAAGTATTCCAGGTATCGTTATTTATATTTTTACCACTAGGAAGGGATTAGCAATCATCAATATTGATTACAGAATGGAATATGAGATTGAGTATCTATCATTGCATATATAATTGAGAATATTTATCTAACTCTTTCATACAGGGATAAGTGTCACATAAAAGATATATGAAGTAATGAATAGTGACAAGGATAATTAATCTGATAAGCATAACTTAGCCACATATAAATATGATAAGCACCATGGTATTAGAACGAACTACAAGAATATTTCCTAAGTTATTCTCAACTATATAGTCTAGCATTATCATAGTTAGTGCAAGCATACTTAGCAATCATTGCGAGACAAGACTACGCCCATGCATAGTGATATTAGCAAGGTAAATGAGAAACATAGCAATCACTCCCCTGTAATAATGTTGCTCTGCCAGCCCAATACACGAGAGGGGGACTATATAAGAATTAATGAAGTTGTCACTATCACAAACTACCCCACGATCTGGCATATTGGGTACAATCGCAGATAAATATGGTATAAGCACCATGCCTACACAATATCTATCATTTACCCATGGATCCGATGGACAAACGTTATACGATCCTAAGCATGTATATAGATCCAATCTAACTAAGCCAAGTATATAACTATGATAAACTAAGAACAATATAATCTTGAATATAAACAAGTAGATCAAAGTCATAAGCAATATATTGAAATAGAACAAAGTCATATTCATAATATTGAAGAACAAAGATGATTAGAAGAAAAATTAGAAGCACAATTAGAGAATTACCAAGAATCCTCTTGACAGATCTGGAAACCAATCGAAGATTGACTCCTTCTAGTTCTAATCCTATGTAGCTACGCTAATCTAGATGTCTAATTGATGTGGTGGCTCTAATCTTGATCAGAGGCTTCTTCTCCCTTGAAGAACAATGAATTAGGGTTGAGAGGCTCTCTCCTCCAGGGGCCAGGGGGTTTGGTTTTATAGTCCCTTCAAGTGAATATGGGCCATTGGATCAAACCGACATTGATTGAACTGTTATCCTTGATCCTTTAGGTCGGTGGAGATCTTCCCCGAAACAGAGTCCTGATTGGACTCAGCAGGAGGGCAGGCGCCCAGTGCCTGGCCCCGTTTGGCCTCCGCTTCCTTCCCATGGCTTCTAGAGTCTTCTAGATGTAAGATAATTGCGCGACACGTTAATATCTCTATGTAATCCCGACGTGTGGGCCTTTCTTCTGTATTTCCTGATAACCCCCTGTGGAAATAGACAAACACCAAAACGCGTTGAATTCTGTTAGATAAAACCCTAAGTCTAGATGTTGATTTCATTTGGATCCTTTTCTTTGTTTATTTGATAATTAAATTTGATACTTAAGGACCGTCAACACCTATTTGTCTCTGTGTTTATAAGATCGGTGGGATCTGGGTTTCCCAATGGACCAAGGCACTCGAAGTGAAGTTGATCGGTAGGAATCACGATCTTATCGGCCAATTCCTAAAGGGTTTGAAGGTTGGAAGAATAGGAAAGAAACAAAGAAAAAAAAAAGGAAAAAAGTACTTAGTAAATAGATTCGCGGTTGAACAGGAGTACAACAAAAGTATAAAAGAGAAGGGGAGTGGTGAGTTGACCTCAAGGACGACGAAGTTGATGGCCATTTCTTCCCGAGGAGAGGAAAGAATTGAAGACTCGGAGGATTGTTGGAGGAGGTCCTTGCTGGAGTTCTTGAAGTTCTCAAGCAATACCACCGCCAGAAAGGTGGGTATGAGGCTGTAGAATGACAGGATGGAAGAAGAGTACCAGAGAAGGAAGTATTTATAGGACAAATAGGGTAGGGGCAAATCTGACTTATCTCTTTGCTGCATCCGTGAAATCCGAGGGTGTTCAGGTGGATATGGTAACTGTTCGCACGATAATCAAGGGATTGCGCAGGTGATTTGATAGCAAGCGATCATGGTTTTGGAGATATCTTACTGTCCAAGATCTCCTGATCGGTTCATCGGCAGTTTTGTCTAACGGAAATGTTGTCGATGAAAGTATTCTGGGGAGATTCGGTTCGAGAAGTTGAGAAATTTGAGGAATCTGCAGGAGAATCAGGCTGAGGTTGTTTAGATTTGGTAATTAATTACTGATCGGAAGGAGTAATTGTGGAAAGGCATCATTACTAAGGAGAATTTCGGAGCATTAATGATTTTATACTCCAAAATTGTGGGGCATGTGTTGACACCGTTTTTGGACATATATCTTTAGACGCGTGTCTGAAGTTAATGAGATGAAGATCGGCAGGCGGACAAGTGGTGGCTGGTCTACAGAAGAGTTGCCGATGAGGGTTGGTGCCAATGGGAAAACGACAGAATATGGCCAAGTCCAAGAGTGGTGATGGGTTCATGCCGATGACCGATGCTGATGGTTGCCCATGGCTATGAAAGGCGGTCTGCCGATGGTCATGGAGAAAGACGCGGGAATTACCGATTGACTCATGGCGGTGTACCGGTCGGATTGTGGAAGATAATTTAATGTTTTCTATAGTTGTTAGGGTTCGTTTTGTATACGGATTCCGTATAAATTAGAATTCGAGTTCTAGTCGTGTCTGGTTGTAGCTCTTTGGGATAGGGTATAAATTTAGACCCCGTGGCAATGTAATGAGATATCTATCAATCAATCAAACATAAGTTTTTACACATATCCCAGCATCTACTTTTCGACGACTTCGTCATATTTTCCTTTTACTACGAGTTCTTAGGAATTTGTCGAGTCAAACTCGGCGTGTTCTCAAGTTCCGCGTGAACACCTCTTGGCCGTAACATCCGGGCGCATCGTTGTTGTCGAGACCAAAGTGTTCGAGTTACCACCTTTGTCGATTGTAAGGTCAAATCGGCTGGCACGCCTTAACGTTTGAATCGGGTATTAGCCATTTGTGTTTGTAGATCAGCTTTTGCATCAACACAACTCCTCCTCCAGACCTAGTGGCAACGGTTATCCTGGTCAAAAGGCACAAGAGACAACACACAACGGCCGGTATCAATCATTAATCTTACTTCTCTTTTCTCTGTCCTTGTCGGCTGGTCGCTGACACACGTCCGTTATCTACTCTTCTCAAGCAGCTCTATCCACAACGGCCTTCTCGGCCTCCAGCCGAAGTCGATCGACTTCACTGGTTAAGCCCTTATTCTCGGCCATGATTCCTTCTATCTAGTCGAAACATATTTTATGATATTTCGCCATCTTCAGTACATCCTGTGGATTCAAAAACACGTACACATATGACAAGGTTACGTTAACACCTTTTATTTTCAAGTTGGGAAGGCACTTACCTTAACCTCACTAATAACATGCTTGGCAGCTCGCTCTACTCTTTCCGCCTCCTCAACCTCTACGATCTCCTCGTGGCCAGCCTAGTGATCCCCAAGTTGACGCTAGACATAATATGTTGGCGCCCATTGCGAGGTGCACCTAGATCTCCTCCACCTCCTCGTGAGAGCTCGCCTGGGCCTCCTCGCCTTGTGCGCTCCTTCCTACCATGGCTGAAGGAGCCATGGTGCCATTCCCCTAGTCAGGAGTATCGGGTGGCGTCATTGGCTTGTCGGACGGCTCCTCCACATGAGCAGGGGAGGGAGCCCTGGTGTTGATATTTGGTAACACAATTAGAAAATGATCCGCAAGCACATGGATATCGGAGAGCACTTCACCCGGGAGGTTATCCAGAGTATCGTATTTATATTTTACCACTAGGAGAAAGCGTGCATCTGACTAACCAAATCTATTACTACTAACCTTTAGGCTACAACCACTGTGATTTGATGTGAGTGATGTATAGAGAAGACTGCAAATGCACCCTCATTCTAACCTTGGTAAGGATGATCTACTATTCTATTGGGGAGGCTTACAGAATCTAGACACCATAAAGGATGTTCAACCCGCACCTATAAACCCTACCGATCCTGCTAACGGGATTATGGGCTACAAAAGTAGCTACGGAAAGGTCATGTTCCTCGCTACTACCACGGTCCGGCTAGACAGGGGATATCTATGAGTATCCTAGCCCAAACACCACATTTATACGAGTGATGATTACTATAAACTCTACGCAAAGAGATTAAAGTAAACTCATAAACAAAGGAACAATAAAATAAAGAACTTACTAGAATTTAGAAGTCAAAACACTGAAGAATCCTAGGAGCAAGCCTCGGGTTAGGAGACTAATTCTAATCTCACATTTGATGCTAAGCCCTAGGCGGTTGGAACCCTAAGGAACCTCTCTCTCTCTCTAAATCCTCTCTGGAAAATATGCTAATGAATAATGGGATTGCTCTCATCCAAGAGCCAGGGGCCTTGCTTATATAGCCCTCTCAAATGAACGTGGGACGTCGGATCAAACCGACCTTGATTGAATGGTTTTCCTTGATCCTTAGAGGCGGTGGAGCATAATCTGTGAGACTCATGCTGATTGATCAGCAGAGGAGGGCGGGCGCCCTAGGGGGTAGGGCGGGTGCCCAATGGCTGGGCCCGCTCGGCCTCCCGCTCGTTCGTGTGGCTTCTGGACTCTTCTAGTTGACAAAAAATTGGCGCACACGTTAATATCTCCATGTAAACCCGACGTGTGGGCCTTTCCTCCATATTTCCTGATAAGCCCCTGCAAAAATAGATAAACAACAAAACTCATGGAATTCTGTCAGATGAAACCCTAATTCTAGGTTTATATGATGATTAAAATTTATACTTAAGGACCGTCAACAAATTCCCCCATACTTAGGCTTTTACTCGTCCTCGAGAAAAGGATGGTTTAGAAAAACAACTAGGGATAAAACATTGTAAAGCATTCTTTTCATACCTACAGAGTGTAGTAAAATGTCCATTGTGTACTGTCGTCAGGGAATTATATGGTCGAAGTAGAGATCCTTTCTTCTTCTCAACCCTGCCACTTGGAGTTTTTGTATATTTTTTGAAAAAGAAACTTAGCATACCTTTATCCTCATAGGTGCTCTCAGATCGCTAATTTATCTTTTGTATATCTCACTGAGGCTGTTTTAATTTGCAAAAATTATCAAGCATACTTACCTTGCATTTATTGCCTGATCAAAATGGGATCCGAGGAGAGGAATGCCATACTCTTATATCAAAGATTTTGAAAATTAAAAACTTGTCAACTCTTACTGGCATATTGCTTATTAGAGGGACCATGGGCAATCATTTTCTTTTTATCATATTTTTATCATCTCATATTTTCTTTTCAGGTGGATACCGAGGTACCCCTAATTCTACTACCGGACACTTGTCCATTTTTTCTGTGAGGTTTCCGAGCACTTGCTCCTTTTTATTTCCTCGAAATTCATATTTTTGCATAGCCCATGCCTCTAATGCAATAATACTTGGGAAGAATGAATCTTTCTGAATAAAAATGTCTTGATCTTAGGAGTATGATAAATCTCTCAACAAGGGTCTCACTCGTTTTGAACAAACTCAATACAAAGTAGATAGCTTAAATTATCATAATTAATATTTTCAGGTTTAGTAGGCATATAAAACAGTGAGGATGGTAACTATTTATTTTTTGAAATTTTTGAAATAAATTCTCCAAGTGAAAAAGATATCAAGAACAAGGTACTCATACTCTACCATCTCATATTCCATAATGACTTGAGTAACACAGGGTTTTCAAAAATCATCATTTTTTAAATAATTATAGGTTTTCAAGAAATATCATAGAGTGAGATTGATCATGATTAGAAATATTTTTATCTTTTTATTTTATCATGTTAGAGACAATATTCTGCATGAACCAAAATATGTGTGTATGTGTGTAATTAAAGCGTGCAGAGTATGTACCTGAGTCGTGGAGTGGTCCGGTCGAAGTTCATTTGGCATGTCAGGGGACCTCTCCCATACTTGTTTCCTGTTCTTTTGCATAAAAATAAAGTGGAGACACACAAGGCATAATAATAATGATCTTTATATATCTTGAGGCATTTATTACAACCGACTAATGAATAACAAACTGAATCTAATAATGAATCTAAACCAAATCTAATCGAATCTAATGATGAATAACTAAGATACACTGCGTCAAGATCTAATCTAAACAGCTCAGCGGCGCTCTAACTCCCTTATCCTATTAGTAGCGCTGGAAAGGTCACATCTAAGGCCGAGCACAGTAGTGTTCAGGTTAGAGACCTACCTATTAAGGAAGTTGACCGAGGACTGGAGCCACGGACTTCTTGATCTAAGTCGGCTATTGTCGGCGTTTTCCCCCCGGGGGGTCACACCAACGAGTAAATTTATATGCGTGCTCCCTTTTCTAGATGGTGATGCAAAAAGACACAAAGATTTATCCTGGTTCGGGCAAGAGAAGGCCCTACGTCCAGTGGGGGGGAGAGTTTGTATTATTCTGCACCTAAGTGCTTGTACAGGGGTGAATACAAGCGTAGGATGGATGGAGGTGGAGTATGGAAGCTACACTGGGCGGGAGTGTTGTATCGTGTGTGTTGTCTTGTGTTCGCTCCTGGGCCTCCCCTTTTATAGTTCCAAGGAGAGACCCAGGGTACATGTATAGGCGTTAGAGTAGGGGTCGATAGAGGTATGGCGCGCTGACCTACTCGAGGCCTCCGTACCGGTGTGGCCTCGAGCCGTCCCGTCTTGGTGCCTTGATCATGATTACGCGTGCACCTGAAACCCGCTCCTACGCGCCATCCTAGACTCACTTGGCTGTTGCATGCCCGTACGTCGCGGAGGCAGATATGTCGGAGTGGTTGTTGTGTTGTCATTCGATGCCCAACCCTTCCCCAGGAAGTAAATGTGCCTACTCGAGGGTCTGGTGTTGCATAATGCCTTGCCAACCGGGGCGCTGACTTTAGATGTCTCGAGGGGGTCTTGATTAGACGTTCCGACCCATTCCCTGCGTCCTGCCATGTTCTGGCTTGTTTGGTGGGGAAGGCTGCAAAAAGAATGACGGGACAGGTGCCTGTTCCCTATCACGCTTCTCGTGACCTGCGGGTCAGGTGAGAACGTGGCAGGCGCATTAAATGCCCTGGTTCCCATGTCCGTGTCAGGAGGCGGGCGGCGTCCTTGCGCTCGACGCCTTCCAATTCGCTCGAGCCTGTTTCCGTATTCGACGGTAGCCTACGCTCGAGCTCTGGTCGATTCGCTGGACGCCCTTCCCGTCTTCGAGGCTGTGGTCGTCGAGGACCGTGCGCACAACTGAGTAGGGCGTTGAATTGGAAACCTCGATTTGTGTACGGATATTCTCGATATGGACATCAGTTGGGGTACCCCTTACTGATATCCTCAACAGTAGCCCCCGAGTCTCCATTCGAGCGCTTCGGCTCGAGTGGAGGCTATACTTTTGTGGTCGACGTTCCGTGGGGGCGCGCGAGCGACCCCGCGGGGGTAGCCCCCGAGCCCTTGGAGGAGTTTTTGACTCCTTCAAGGGTTATATCGCCTAATTTGTAGAAACGCTCTCGACACCTGTGGTGGAAGGTTCTGATTGGCTCGTTTTGTGCAGGGGTCTTGACGTACTCTTGATAGAGCGAGCGTCATCTACCCCACTTTGAGTTTTTAGCGGGTGATCCAAGTGAGAACCTGTGCCCCTTTCGAGGGGTTCAGCTGTAGCCCGGAGGCGTTCTCATAAAGCGGGGTCGACGTGGTTGGGGATGCTGGTCTCGTTCGATAGAGTCCAGTGGCTCGATGCCTCCCGTCGGGGGGATTCCTCTCGACTGTCTTGACCCTACCTTGGACATCCCCAGCGAGTTCTCGAGGCGGGCCTCGATTTTCGACCACTCGCCGGGCATCCCTGACTCTGGTGCTCGAGATCGGCTGTCAAACCCTTTCGACGGGTCAGCCTGCGACCTCTCAAGACTTTCATGGGTACGTACCTTGGCTTACAAGGGAAGGAAGAAGCCATGGGCGGTTCACCTTTTTGCCCGTTGGGCGCGTCTTTTCAGGCGGGAGCCGTTGCGACACTGTATCGGCGCAGAATTCGTAGCGTCCCGTCTGTGAGGGAAAAAAAGACCGTTAGACGGCGCATTTATGGGGGGAGTTACCGTGTTTATCGGATCTGTCCGTTGGTGGGTTGCTGTCTATAAATATCCTGTGGCCTTGCTGTCGTTCTCCCTTCCACCTTCTGCCTCCATTCTCGCCTCAGCTCCCTTGCCATCTCACGCGCGCGCGCACCCTCGAGTAGTAGCGAATCCGCCTTTCTTCCACCCAAAGATGCCTGTGAGACTCGTCGCAACCGACGACTGGCGTCCGTCGTCGATGACGGAGCATCGGCTGCTGGAGCTCGAGAGGCAGGGGCTTCTGCGCCCCCGCACTTCATCGTCGCGGCCGGAGTGGATTGCGCCGGCGGCTGACCACCGGGAGCCCAGGCCGCCCACGGGCTATGTGGTCTCCTTCGCCAAATTGCACCGCCACGGCCTGGGCGCTCCTCCGAGTCGCTTCATGCAAGCGCTCTGCCATCACTATGGGGTGGAGCTCCAGCACTTCTCCCCAAATGCCATCACCGTCACGGCGGTCTTTGCCGCGGTGTGTGAAGGCTATTTGGGGATGATGACCCACTGGGATTTATGGCTCCACCTGTACTAGGGAGAGATTTTCAATGCTCCCACCGGAACTACTGGTGTGATGAAACCTGTGCGGGCCGGGTGCCTCAATCTGGTGCTGAAGACCGACAAGACAGAGAGACCGTGCGAGTACATCCCGGTGGGATTGTCATCGAACCATGCCGGATGGGACTCCCAGTGGTTCTATTTGCGGAACGACGATGGCCTCCTTCCTGCCTACAGCGGCCGCCTGATCATAGAGCGCCCGGAGAACTGGACGTACGGCGTCGTACAAGTTCACCAGTCGCGGCTCGACCCCCTCCTCGACGCCTTGAAGAAATTACGCGTGGAAGGCCTGACCGCCGCTGTCGTCCCCTCGCCCGTCCATCATCGGAGGATTCTCCCTATGATGTCTCGGCCGCTGAGGATGGACGAGATGGGTCCCGGCGTTTCGTCCTGGGACCTCGAGGCGTGCCGGATGTCCAACGAGGCTCCGGCGGACGATGAGGTCACGGCCCGGGACAGGGCGGCTATCGCTGGTGACTTGCAGCCGGAACATGTTAATGGCTTTCCTATGAGGCCTGACGTGGGATCATTCGATCTGGTAAGTTCTTTTCTTACATATGGCCTTGATTCAGAATTTTCTTCGATCCCTCTTTAAGCTTGTCTTTGCTCTCGCAGGGACCGATCGACGTTCGGTCCTTGAGGCCTCCAGTAAAGGAGGACGAGGTCGATTGCGACAAGCGGCGCCAGTCCGCAGAAAAGCAGAAGTCCGCAAAGGACTCAACAAAGAAAGAGAAAAAGAAGAAGAATCTCGACCGCCAAGCATTAGAGGCGTGTCGAGCAAAGTCCAGGCAAAGGGGGGAGCCTGAAGAAGAATCCCCCAACAAAGATGATGGCGGCGACAGCGACGACGATAGAGATGACTCCGAGGGGATGGTGTCTCGCCTCGACCGGATCCTCGAGGGTCCACCTCGAGGCGACGCCGACGCCCCGCGGACGGGGGCACCAAAAGAGGGGCCAAGCGGGTCCCACCGCTCCCGTGCTGATACCCCTCCCGTGCCTGCGCAAAGTCGGGCCGTCCCGCGCCCCCAACCTCCCCCTGCACCAAAGGCGGGTGACCGGGCTAAGCCCCAGGCGACGGGGCCGTTGACCCGTGGCCGTGCCGCGGCCTCCGGCAAGGGGGTAGCAAGCCGCAGGAGCGCTAGCCCTGGCGCTCGCCAGGCAGGAGGTGGGGAGCCGAGGCCCGCACCCATTTGTGAGGGGCCTCAAGCCTCGACGCGGGGTGGTTCGAGGCCTACCGGTCGAGGTACCGGCAGGCGAGCCGTTCTCCCTATGGGGTAAGGTCTTCGACGCTATGATTCTCATCTTCCTATGTCTTTGCATTTTCTCATGTGACGGCCTCCCTTATACCCATTTTTCTTTCTTCAGGTTGAAGCGGACGCTCGAGCAGGCCCAGCCCTCAATGGCAAAAAGGCTTAAAGTGGGAGCGGCCTCCAAAGATTCGGGTTAGTGGCTCATTCCCGTCGTTATGGGAGTTATGTCGTTCTTGTGACGACTGACCTTTGCTTTTGTGTGTCTTATAGGCTCCTCTGACCCCCGACCGCCGACCGGTGCCGAGAGCGCCCCGCCCCGTCCCTTGGTGGGTGAGTCCGCCCCACCGTCGCCGACGCGGGTCGAGGCTCCTCACTCCCAAGAGCAGGAGGGAGCCCCCGAGAATCCCCGATCTGGGGTCGAGGGGGATCCTATCACTATAAGTGATGGGTCTGGCGGCGACGGGTCTTCGAAGGATGCCCATCCTATGGACGAGGAGGCCCAGACCTCTCTCGTCGCGAAGCGGACGCCCTGGCCTGCCGGGCTTCGCTCCGTCGAGGAGCAGAGGAAGAAAAAGGAAGAGGAGCGTGAGCAGGAGACGAGGCAGCAGCCGCAGGAAGAACAGCGGCTGCAGCAGAAAGAAGGAGAGGAAGGGCATCTGCCAACCAGTCCCCAGCTCGAGGAGCTGCTGGAGCAGGACCGTCAACAGGAATTGCAGGAGCTCCAGGAGCAGCAGCAGCAGAGGGGCCAGCAGCTGGAGGAACTGCTTGAGCCTCCCTCTCACGGTCCGCCCCAACCAGTGCCAGCAGCACCGCAAGAGCCTGGAAACCAAGAGGAGGGTCTGCCAGTTTACGGTCCTCCGACCCCGGCGTGGCTCCATCTAGGGGCGCCCGCTTTGATCCCAGTAGAACTCGGGCGGGCGGACGGCGTGGTGGCGTTGGCCTGTATGATGCACACCCCCATTGACCCTCAGTCCGAGATCAGGGGTACGATCTACGGCATGGACAGAATTGCTCTGGGGTTCCTTTGAGAGCGTCGGTCGTGGGAGGACCGCATTCCCGCTGAGGAGGACGAGGCTGGAACGTCATGCGGCGGTGGAGGCAGCGAGACCGGGACCTGGAAGACGGTGGTCAACGACGGGTGGTTCCCCTCCCTTGTCGACTTGTTCCTGCTCCACGGGGGGTCGCTCGAGACCGTCGAGGAGCTCATCCGTGGCGTCAAGGCGCGCGCCGACCAGCAGATGGAGAACTGGTGCCCCGACCGGATCCGCATCCGGGCTTCCACCGATCCGTCTGAGCCCAACATCTTCTTAGACGACCGGAAGGAGGCCGAAAAGTGGGAGCACGTCGAGGAGCTTTGCCTCTAGATGAAGCATATGGTGGGGCTCCTGTCCGACGTTGTTAACAATGGGCTCGGACCGGCCTACTTTGTAAGTATTTTTTAGTCCTTAATCCTTATAGAACATTTGGTTTTGTGTCCTAACTGCTCAATCGCTGGATCATAGGACCTGAAAGAAACTTCCTGCATCAAATCGAGCTTCATCCACGCCACGAGAGGCGGCTAGGAGCAACTCCCCATCCTCAAGGATAAACTCCTAGAGTCGCAGGAGAAGCTCCTCAAGGCCTACAAGGAGCTTTTGGCGCTTGAGGAGGAGAAGAAGGAGAGGGAGGCTGCTCTGGCTGAGGCTCGAGAGGCCTCGAAGAAAGCTGTGGAAGAGGATGCGCTCCTGAGGGAGCGGGTCATGACGGTCGAGGAAGCCGCGTCCAAGGCCCGAGAGGAGGCCTTGTCTTACAAGAACGCCGTTGCTGACCTGGACAAGGAGAGGGGCCTCCTCAAGACTGAACTTGCCTCCACCTGAGAAACCTTCCAAAGGATGAAGGTGGAGTGCATAAATGGCGAGATCGCCCGTAGCGCTGCGGAGGAGGCTAAACAGAAGGCTCTTGAGGATCTCGAGGCGGAGCGGGCTCGATCCCGCAGCCTTTCTGACGACATCGATCGTCTGAAGAGGGCGCTGCTGGAGAAGGAAGGAGCCATCGCGCAGGCCGGTAAGGTGATCGAGGACCTGTGCGTCACCAACACAGAGCTGGTGCGCTCCAACAAGGAGATTGAGAGAGCTAACACCAAGTTGGTTGGCGAGAATACGGCTCTGGAAGAGAGTATTCACGATACGTTTCTATTGTCGAGTTTTCTTTTTGAGGTGTGCTTGGTGTTAGCTAATTTCTTCGTGTTGGTCTTTGCAGGGCTTAAAGACGAGCTGCTGGCCGCCCAAGTCGAGGCCCGTTCCGCCAAGGCCTAGCTCGAGGGGGAGGTCGCTCTAAACCGTCGGCTGCGGACGGTGATAAGTGATCTCTCGACCTCTTGGGAGGTCGAGCCCATGGACGAGTCGAGGGAGGAAGCTCGAGGCGACGCACTGGTCATCAGCTGTGCTATCTAGGTGCGACGCTGAGGGATCGAGCGCGGGACGCTCTTCATATCAGAGTGAAGCGGGCAATGGCGGTAGTCTGCTCAGGCTTTTCATACGATATGGAGGTGGTGTCCCATGGCTTTGTTACCGACATCTCCAAGACTAATGCGGAGAACGAGGAGAGGCTCCACACCTTGATCGACGACGCAGAGGTCCCTGGAGAGAGGTTGGCCAAGTTGTTCGAGCTAGAAGTACTTCCCCCTGAGACTAGCTCAGGCGCGGGCGAGGATGGTGAAGGTCGAGACGCGGACTGAGGCTTGCGAGCCTACTCTGGGTGCTGAGGCCCCTTGTATAGTACTTTGCTAATCTGTCTTAAGTAATACTGTGTCTTTAAGTGGTTGTGAGATTTCTGTGAATGTTTATCTGTCTTTCCGCTCGAGGTACCTTTGTTTCTTTTTGCGCCTATGTCTGTAATTCCCATTTGGTCTTTTGTTAAGGCGATCTCGATTACCTCGAGGGTGAGGAAGCGAGTAGAGGTATCATAGCCTGGAGGCGTAGGAGTCCTCAGGCTCGTTGTTCCTCGGCCCTTAAGGGGCTCGAGGTGCCTCCACTACTCGACCTCGTGAGATTTACTGATAGGAATCAGAGAATTTCCTGGTTTTTTTCGATATTTGGGGGGGGGGACCCCCCTGCTAGCTCCCGAGGGGTATCGACTATGATGGGTCATGTAACACCCTAGTGTTATGGTTGCATGAATCATGTGCATAGCATGAGCATCATCATCTACTCAAAGCATATCATGATCATCATCTATCTTGAGCCATGTCATTCTATGCAAATATGTGATCTAAATTGCTTAAATAGGCTTCCTATGCTTATGTTTGAGTGAATCATGCTTGTGTTTGTGCTCTATGCCTTGGTAATTAGTTTATCTATGCTTAACTTAACCTTGGGAACAATGTTCATGTTGATCACTTCTCCAAAATAATCACTTAAGTCATGCTTATGCAAATAGGCCCTAGAAACCTCTTTTGCTTAGGCTTTTAAAAAGTGTTTCATAAAATGTTTGCATGTCAAAACTTTCTACAGAAAAGTTGTAGCAAATTTTATAAGGAACAAAAGTTGTTTTATGGCCATCTCATGAAAATGATCACAAATAGCTCAAAATTGACCCACAAGGCAGATTTGGGGCTGTTTCCAACACTTAGAAAATTTTCTAAGTCCTGGAACGAAACCAGTTTGCTCGATCAGTTTTGAAAACTCTATATCTTTCAATCCATGCCGATCTGGCTTTTGCTCTAGTTGACAATGTTGTAGAACTCGATTGGAACTCCAACTTTGTCAACTGCATCATCTTCTAACTCGGGCTGGTTTGGGAGTTATCCATTGCTGAAGTCGCTTTGTCACTCGATCATCGTGTTCTCTGAATCGGAGCCGAGCTCGCCGTCGTGGATGTCTCGAGTGACACCTGTCGGCCAGATGGCGCCCGTACGCCGGCGACGGCCCCGCTCGTCAGCTCCCAGCGCGCGCATGACCTCCACAGCGACGCCCCGGACGCTGTGGACGCATCCACTCTCTCCTTCCACTCACTCTCTCGCCAGAACGCGGCCGCAGCGAGCTCACCGTCGCGAGCTCACTCCGGCGAGCTCATGCGCGTTCCTTGCTGCGCCATTGCCCACCAAACTTCACCCAAAGCTCTGCCGTGAACCGCTCTTCATTCTCCACCCATCATCTCGCCGTAAGATCCAACGGGGAGCCGCCATTTCCTTCTTCCCCCAAATCGGGTCGCCGTGACCATCTTTTCCGGCGAGCCCAATGCTGAGCTCATCAGGGCCTCTCTTCTTCTTTGGTTAGGTCCTAGAGGTTGCTTAGGTTCCTAGCAAGCGTTTGCGCCACTTGGTGGACGCTCTACCGAACCCACCGTCGCCGGACACGACGCGCAGCGCCGCCGTGTGTCCGCCGGAGTTGGGGTCTCTCGTGGCCAGCGCGTTCCACAACGTTTCTAGGCAAGCCGCTTACCTAGGAAGCTTCGCCATAGTCCGCTGGTGCTGTAGAAGGCCTTAGGTCACGATCTACCGGCCCGAGGGCTCCGGCGTAACGCCGAGCACCTCCGCCGAGCCGCCATGATCGACGGCGAGCCCCTTCCGGTGGCTCCGCCGTGGGGAAAAGGGGATCAATCGAGTCGCTAGAGTCTGGGGATCACGTTGGTGCCCTTGGTTTGGCCGAAGACCTCGCCGTCGCGGAGAAATCGCCGGCGAGAGTCGCCTCGGCCGTGGGGGAGAAGAACCTGACATGCAGGGCCCGCTGTCTGTGTCACCTCCCTTCCCTCCTTTTCTTTTATTCAAAATCCTCATTTTTGGTCTTCTTGCAAAAATTATATCTCCTGTTTCTGAGATCCAAAAATTGTGAAACAAATTTTGTGGTATTCCTTGAGATGGCTAGTTTTTAAGAAAAATATAAAATGAACCATGTTTTCTAGGAAAATATTTATTAAGAATTTAATCTTGTTATTCATGGATAAATTCATATCTCTGGTTATACTGTTTAGTTTGCCATGAAAATTTTATGGTAGTCTCTGTGTGGTACTAGAGTGCTTTGGTAATTATTTCATGATGTTTGGAGTAATGCAGCTTTGTTATGTAATTTATGTTTGAGATTTGGCTTGTTTCTTTAATTAAATCATATAAAATAATTGGTGCTTATGCTGGTGCTCTATTTTGGTGGTAAACTTGTTTATGGCATTCATAATATGTAAATAATCTCAAATCTGTTGTTTGACACCATATAAGTCATGTTTCTGAATTTATGAAATAAACACCTTGTCACATGTTAAATGCATATCTTTAATCTGGTATGTGCAATTGCTCTGAAATTTTTATGGTAATGCCTTGATGCCCTACTTGTTCTTCTGTAATTTTTGTAGATTTTTCTGAGCACTTTGACTAGTATCTTGTAATTATACTCCTTTCTAGAATTAATTAATAAATGCCTTGTTAAGTAAATGTTTGAGGGTTATCATCTGATGTTTTGGTTGTCTTATGATATGCTTGTGCTCATAAGACGTATGGTTGGCATGGTTTATGTTTTGGTTATGTCATCAAATAATTAATTAAAGGGTTTAAGGCTGTTCTGGACAGCAAGGGAGTAATTTAACCTTTGCTTAATGATAACTTGGTTTTCTGGGAAACTTGTCTAAATCAAAGTTGTTGTAAACTTATTGAAGTAGCTGTGGTTTAAATGTGGGGTCATTTGGCCTAGTAGTTTAAAAGTTATAGCTTTTCGAAGTTAGGTTCCAGAAATAGGTGCTCTCTGTTTTTTTGGGACAGAACCTGGAACTTTGTTTAAATGACTTGTTTAATTTATGAATCTTGCTGTGATGTTTAAAGATGATTTGTAGACAATTTCAAAAGCTTTCCAGAATGTCCTCACTTATGTTTGTTGAATCTTCCTAGCACTAGTTATGATCTGTTTACTGAGCTAATTCTGTTATATGTTGCTTGCTGTTATAGTCTATCATGATAGGTTTTGGGGCTAAGTTAACTTGTTAACTTGTGTGAAATTATTATAACTATTGCTCCGTAAATGAGTGTCCAGTGGGTCACTTATGTTATCAAGCATTCATTCTTTTGTATGCACACCTTCTCATTCTCTGAGCATGCAATAGGTGCATCGGACGCGACAGCCTCCTACGAGCTGCAAGTGAACCCCGAAGGCCAGGAGGGCAGCCAGGAGTTGGAGGTCCAGCAAGTCGGACTCGAGGAGCCCGAAGAAGAAGTTGAGTGCCCAAATCACGAGCCAGCTTCATTCGTGAAAGGCAAGCCCCGGAGCATTTTAAGCCTCCCTTTACTTGTGAAAGTTTATTTAATATGTTATATATATATTGCTGCATTAAGTATAGGAGTTGTGATGAAACCTTTGCTGCATTTTACTCCATCCTTGTCCAGATAATTCACCACACCCTGGTTGTAGAGTTAGGATCGACTAGCAGCTTAGCCAAGCTTAATCGTTAGAAGTCAGGTGATTTCCGGTCACCTGCGCGATATAGGGTTCTGTCGGATCATGATGGTCTATATGTGCTATCGTGGGTGGAACCTGATTAATTTGACTTAAGTCGGGCGGTGTTTTGCACGGTTGTAGTAACTCCGTCTGTGGCAGCTAAGGACCGATCGTTGTACGTCCTCTTGTCATGTTGAACGCATTCCTAACACTTAGTTGGCCGGATAACTCATTCCGACCGCGAAGCCGAGTAGTATGACTCAGGCCGGAAGACCGGCAAGTATAAAGTGCGCACTACCGGAGGAAGTGCGGTGTGCGGGGGACCATTGGCGTAAGCCCAAAGGCAGGTGAGTTAAAATTCCTGACCTCCCTGGCAGAGTGGTAGCCCTGGGAGTGCGGCGCTAATCGGAGCCGCGATTCCTGAGTTGTACCAAAGGTGACCCGTTGGCTCTCCGACGGGGGATGCTTGGGTGAGTGCTAGGAATAACCCTCCAGCTGGATAGGAATTCGATTCGAATCGCCGTCTCTCCCGGTTAGTGAGAACTTGACAGAGCAGCGGCAAACGTAGCATTCACTAATGAACTTGGTTCATGATAATGATGATAGCGAAGAAGAACATATGGTGAACTTGATATGGTTATTATTGTTTGTAATAATTAAGTGAAGTGCTTTATTTCAGGTGCTAATCTAGTGGTAAGCTGATGATAAATAAATATGATGCTCTTACAATGGGTTAGCCATAATAAAGGCTTTTGGCAAAATGTTCAGTCAACCAGCTCTACTTTTATATTAGCCTTGCTTGATCCTTGGTGTCTTTCATGTTTTACTAGACGGGTAAGTCTAGCTGAGTACATTCTCGTACTCAGGGTTTATTCCCACCTGTTGCAGATGACATCTTTTATGACGGCTTCTGCAAGACCTGTCTCCATCCCGCTGGGGATGAGGACTAACCGTTGGGCACGGTTCTCTAACAACTTCGTACCTGTGCTTTTGGAAGGGTGATGTAGACTTTGGCAGTAACTTGAACTTTTGAACTGAACTCTCGAAAGTGTGTGTAACTATTTTGCTTCCGCTACTTCGAACAAGTGTTGTAATAACTTAACACTCCGATGTGGTGCCGCTTCGACAGCAATGAATGACCATGTAACATTCGCTGTGTTGTGCTGAATTATTACGATCTTGGTTTGTTGCAAGTTGGTTTGAAGTCCTTCGTGATTTCAATTGACTACCGGGATTATATGGGCTTATGTTTGGAAACTTGATTGCTGGTCGATCGTTTCTACACTTGAACTCTTATAATTTGGTCGGTTCTGTGACAGCTAGCATCGGAGCAAATTCAGCAATATAAATGCAGTGTTTGTGTATTTAAAAACAAAAGAGTTTTTAAGTAAAATGGTGCAAATCAATATTTAAGTTATGCCAGTGGTCGAATTCCCCTTGCCCACATAAGGACTATAGGTGGCTATTTAAGTACTGACTTGGGGGTTTTATTTATGCATCTCCGGCAGTACTCAGGTATGGATGTGTGATGACCGCACTATGCTACCCTGTGGTCTAATGGTGGAGGTAGCCTTCATATGTGAAGTAGCCACATATGTCTCTAGATTTAAATTATGCAACGTCGCACCTACGCCCTAGTAAGTGTGAGCTGTGAGAGCATGATCGTCCAACTGGCGGTCTAGGGGAGTGTTCGCGGTGGTTTTCTGGAGTGGTTACATGTCAAAACCATGGAACCACGAAAGAAACTTAATTGGGGAGCACTTAATTTCTCGGGTAGCCGTGGTGTCATTGTTTGTGCATGATCGGGCATGTCCAAGCAATGTGCACTTAGTTTACTGCTTTCTTGAGTGATATATTGGGAACTGTTGGGCTGAAATGAAGTTTTCTACAGGTACTCTAACAGCGCACGTGTAAATCGATAGTTATCGTATCGAGAGCCGAATGTATGCCACCGTATATCCGTTAGAATATTAATTTTCTAAGTTTGTGAGGACGTACGGTTCGTGCATGCATCATGCCGCATTCATACATACATTCTGTCTACTCCTTCCAGTACAATTTCGTCCCTTTTAATTAAATAAATGTTGCTCAAACTAATCCTCTTTTACCCATGGTATTTCTATTCTTTTCCACAGATGGACGCACCTACTTCACCCCGTCCCAGTGACACTTTCTTGAGCGAGTTTGGCACTCCTACCCTGCTCTGGAGAGTGTTACAGACTGTCGGGTATACTGAGCCACCTCAGTATTCTTGGTGGGAGTTGGAGAGCACAGGAGGGATATAGTGGTTTGCTGTGCAGGGACTTGTCCCTCCACATGGGGACAAGCCTGCATGGACAGGCTGGACTTGTAGCTCAGATGGGCAGACTCCTTGGGAGGCAACTCAGGTTGCAGCACAGACTATCCTGCTCGATATCTGTCAGAGGTGTGGCGATGAGCTGACAGGAGGACCAGCGGCCTCCATTCCCCGTGCTGACCCAGCAGCAGCGGAGTGGAAACAGGTTGATGGTTGTGCTTTGGTTCGAGGCAGAGGAGAGCGTGCTGAGAGTTCTAGTCCTGCTATGAGTGCTATGATGGCTGTGCTCAAGCTGATCAGTCAGCGAGCGGACACCTATGCACAGGTGATGGTGGCTGTTTGCCAGGCTTAGGATATGCAACGGAAGGCTGAAAAGCGTGCTCGCAAGTTTCGCAAGCAAGCTAGACTCCTGGAGCAAGCTCAGAAGGACCGCAATGACTGGGAAGACATTGCGGAGTACCGTAGGCAGCAGTGGGTGAAGGCCATTAGAGAGAGAGAGAGATCATAAGCAGGATCAGATGTGTCAGTTAGCTAGAGAGAGGGAGACCATACAGGAGCGTTTGGTGCAGATCACTCGTGAGAGGGACACTGCACTCCGCGTGTCGGAGAACAGGCGCCGGGCATGGGAGATGCACCGGGTTCAGTCGCTTGAGCGGGAGAACTATCTGCAGGATCAGATTGAGGCTGGTCTTGTGGAGATTCACCGTCTCAACAACTTGCTACACCCTATTCCTCGCCCTATACCCGTGTATCCAGAGGTGGGACCTCAGGTGATTGTGGCCGATGATGATGGTATGGAGGTCCATGGACCAGCAGCGGCTGCACCACCTTTGCACGAGGACGTGGAGGACGAGGAGCTTGAGCCGGTTAGCGACGAGGATGGAGAGGCGATCTTCGACGCTGACTCGGACGACGAGCCTGGAGTGTAGGGAGTAGTGGGTAGTGTTATGTGGGGATCTTTTGTAGTCTGGCAGCTAGCGGTGATGCTTTTGTACCCATGTTGTAATCAGGAACTTTGACCTTGACTCATGGCATGTACTGTGATGGTGTAATAACTTTGTGGACCCAATGTGTAACCTTAACATGATACGTATGTTATGACGATGTTTTCCGTTGTGGTGCATATTGCGGATATCTCTGTCATGTGTTGGATTGGTGATGTTGTTTTGTGGAATTGAATTATTGTGCCTTTCTGTAAAGCTATTCTCTCGAATACTTTCAGGCATAAATATAAGTTCTTCTGCGGCAAATCTTGTCATCATCAATACTCACTGACTGTGTCTTTACAGATGTCTCGTGGCACCCGAGGTGCGGAACAGCGTACAAACATGAATCCACCCCCTCCTCCTCCACCACCAAATCCTGCTGAGTTAATGCAAATGATGGTGGAAAATCAGAGGATGCTCACTGAGACCATCAATCGGATGGCGAATCAGGGTGGTCGTAATGCACATGAAGGGCCAGCTCCTAACCAGTACAGTAGCTTCAAGGACTTTATGGATACAAAGCCCCCACCTTTCAGAGAAGCTGAAGAACCCCTTCAAGCTGAGGAATGGCTGAACACGGTGGAACAAAAGTTTCGCTTGCTTCGGTTGACTGAAGGTTTGAAGGCAGAGTATGCAGCTCATCAACTGCAAGGTCCAGCAGGCATCTGGTGGAATCAGTATCGGGAAGCTCTTCCCGCCGACACTGTGCTTGATTGGAATCTGTTCCATGATGCTTTTAAAGAGCATTTCATTCCTCCTGGTGTCATGGAGATGAAGCATACGGAGTTCATGCAGTTAACCCCGGGTAACAAAACTTTGAAGGAGTATTTGCATGCTTTGAATCATTTGTCTAGGTATGCTCCTGAGTTTGTGAACACTGAGGTGAAAAAGATTGCTAGTTTCAAGCGGGGTTTGGGCCCCAAGTTGCTGAAGACTATGGGCCGCACTAAGTGTGCAACTTTCAACAAGTTTGTCAGTGATGCTCTCACTCAAGAGAACTATAACATTGTGTACACTGCGACCAAGACTCACAAGAGGGCTTTTGAGGCCGGGACAGGGTCATCTCAGTCCAAGGCTCCAGTGGCAGCTAAGCCACCGTTCCGTGCTCCAATGCCTAACCAGCGGTATCACCCTCCGGTGAAGAAGAATCAGGCGAAGACAGGTTTCCGCAAGGGGTACTCTATTGCTCTTCCTAGGGGCAACACGGGTCCCAGCTATGCCAAGACTCCACCTGCCAACCGTCTGTGCTGGAACTGCAATCAGACCGGGCATTGGCAGAGCAACTGTCCTTACCCGCCAAAGAAGGGCAACCAGGGGAACGTCCATCAGGGGCGTGTTCACTACACAACTATGGAGGCAATCCCTGCTGGTGAGGTAGTCACGGCTGGTAAGTTTCTGGTTAACCAACGTGAACACTTGTGCTTTTTGATTCAGGAGCATCGTATTCTTTTGTGAGTTCTGAATTTGTGTCTAAGCATAATATCAAGGCAATTACACTTGATAAGGGCAGTTATTGTATTAGTGCTGCGGGAAATGACATTTCCACCAATCAAGTGGTTTTAGGGGCAACTCTGGAAATACGAGGCCGTCAGTTTCTTGCTGATTTGGTTGTTCTACCCGGTGTGGGCATAGATGTAATTCTGGGGATGAAGTGGATGAGTGGCAATGGACTTCTTATCGACACCACCACTCGTCTAGTGATGTTGAAAGACCCAAATACCAAGGAGGCATTTCTAGTGCAACTCCCTCGTGATATTCAAATCCGTAGCACTGTGAATGCAGTTACATCTAAGGCTATTCAGGACATTCCGGTGGTGTGTGAGTTCCCGGATGTATTTCCTGATGATTTACCTGGGCTTCCTCCGGATCGGGATGTGGAGTTCAAAATTGAGTTGATTCCAGGTACCGCTCCTATCTCTAGAAGACCTTATAGAATGCCACCCAGTGAATTAGCTGAGCTTAAGACCCAATTAAATGAGTTGTTGAAGAAGGGTCTTATCCGTCCTAGTTTGTCTCCATGGGGTTGTCCGACTATCTTTGTGAAGAAGAAGGACCAATCTTTGCGCATGTGTGTGGACTATCGTCCCTTAAATGCGGTAACCATCAAGAACAAATACCCTCTTCCTCGCATTGATATCTTGATTGATCAGTTGTCTAAAGCTAAGGTATTCTCCAAGATTGATTTGCGATCTGGGTATCATCAGATCAAGATCCGTCCTGAAGATGTACCTAAGACAGCTTTCTCGACGAGGTATGGGTTGTATGAGTATCTCGTCATGTCCTTCGGTCTTACAAATGCACCTGCTCACTTCATGTATCTCATGAATTCGGTGTTCATGCCCGAATTAGACAAGTTTGTGGTGGTCTTCATTGATGATATCTTGGTGTATTCCTGCAATGAAGAGGAGCTTGAAGAGCATTTGCGTATAGTGTTGTCGCGTTTGCGCGAACATCAGCTTTATGCCAAGTTTAGCAAATGCGAGTTTTGGCTGAAGAAAGTACCTTTCTTGGGCCATGTCTTATCTGAAGAAGGCATATCAGTGGACCCAGCCAAGGTGCAAGAAGTGCTGGATTGGAAAGTTCCAACTTCGGTACACGAGGTTCGGAGTTTTCTTGGTCTGGCTGGATATTATCGTCGATTCATTCCAGAATTTTCAAAAATATCCAAGCCTCTGACTCGGCTACTTCAGAAAGATGAAAAGTTTGTGGGGACGCCTGAGTGTGAAGAGGCATTCCACAAGTTGCGGACATTGCTGACATCAGCTCCTGTTCTAGCTCAGCCTGATATCGAAAAGCCCTTCGATGTCTTTTGTGACGTGTCAGGCATCGGTCTAGGTTGCGTGTTGATGCAAGAAGGTCGCGTTATCGCGTATGCCTCGTGCCAACTTCAAAAGCATGAGGTCAATTAAACTACTCATGACTTAGAATTGGCTGCAGTTGTTCATGCTTTGAAAATCTGGAGGCATTATTTGCTGGGTAATCTGTGTAATATCTACACCGATCATAAGAGCCTCAAGTATATCTTCACTCAACCTGAACTGAACATGCGGCAGCGAAGGTGGCTTGAGTTGATTAAAGATTATAATCTACAAGTGCACTATCATCTGGGCAAGGCGAACGTGGTGGCGGATGCCTTGAGTTGGAAAGCGCACTGTCACTTAATCCAAGTAGAAGATCCATTGTTGTCACATCTTATGCATCCACTTGTGCTCAACCAGATTTCTCTGGAGAGTACTCTTCGCAATCGAGTCATCGAATTGCAGCAAACAGATGTAGGCATCCACCATATAAAGAGGAAAATGAAAGTAGAAGAAACCAAGCATTTCTGAGTCGATGAGAACGGAATTCTTTGGTTCAAAGATCGACTAGTGGTCCCAAAAGACCGTGAGCTGCGAAATCAGATCTTGTCTGAAGCTCATTCATCCAAGTTGTCTATCCATCCTGGTAGCAGCAAGATGTATCAGGATCTGAAACCTTTGTTTTGGTGGACAAAGATGAAAAAGGAGATCGCTGCTTTTGTCGCTCGTTGTGACAATTGTTGTCGTGTGAAGGCTGTTCACATGAGAGCTGGTTTACTTCAACCCTTGTCAATTCCTGGTTGGAAATGGGAAGAAGTCAGCATGGATTTCATCGTTGGACTCCCAACTTCTGTTAAGGGTTACGACTCCATCTGGGTAATTGTAGATCGTTTGACCAAGGTTGCTCGATTTATTCTAGTTCGAACTGATTATCGTCCACATCAATATGCAGAATTGTATTTTGAGCACATTGTTCGTTAGTATGGTGTGCCTCAAAATATTGTATCAGATCGTGGACCACAGTTCACTGCTCGTTTTTGGGAGTGTTTGCATGAGCAGATTGGTACCCATTTAGTCCGAAGCTCTGCTTATCATCCCCAAACAGCAGGTCAAACTGAAAGGTTCAATCAAATCCTAGAAGACATGTTGAGGGCATGTGCTCTCTCTTCAAAGGGTTCTTGGGTTAAGTGGTTGCCATTAGCTGAGTTCTCCTACAACAATAGTTATCAGGAGAGTATCAAGATGGCTCCATTTGAAGCCCTGTACGGTCGAAAGTGTCGAACCCCGTTGAATTGGGTAGAAGCCGGAGAGCGAAGGTATTATGGTATCAATTTCGTGAACGAAGCAGAGCAAAAAGTCCATACCATCCAGCAACATCTGGAAGCTGCTCAAGCTCGTCAGAAAAGTTATGCCGACAAAAGAAGGAAGCCGATTGAGTTTTCAGTTGGTGACCATGTGTATATCAAGGTGTCTCCGATGAAGGGTGTACAAAGGTTCGGAGTCAAGCTTGCACCTCGTTATGTGGGACCTTATCGGATTCTCGAAAAGAAAGGGAATGTGGCGTACAAAGTTCAACTCCCAGTTGCGCTTCGAGCTATTTTCCCTGTCTTCCATGTATCACAATTAAAGAAGTTCGAGATATCAAGTAGAAGTCAGACTTGGTGTATGAAGAAAAACCTGTAGCGGTTCTTGACCGCAAGGAGCGGGAGACTCGTAATCGGGTGGTTAAGCTCTACAAGGTGTTGTGGAGTAACCACGGTGAGGAAGATGCTACTTGGGAGACGGAGGATTATTTAAAAGAAGTTTACAAAACCTTCTTCGAAAATCAGTAAGCTTTCAAATCTCGGGATGAGATTTTTGTAAGGGGGAGGGCTGTAACACCCCAGTGTTATGGTTGCATTAAACATGTGCATAGCATGAGCATCATCATCTACTCAAAGCATATCATGATCATCATCTATCTTGAGCCATGTCATTCTATGCAAATATGTGATCTAAATTGCTTAAATAGGCTTCCTATGCTTATGTCTGAGTGAATCATACTTGTGTTTGTGCTCTATGCCTTGGTAATTAGTTTATCTATGCTTAACTTAACCTTGGGAACAATGTTCATGTTGATCACTTCTCCAAAATAATCACTTAAGTCATGCTTATGCAAATAGGCCCTAGAAACCTCTTTTGCTTAGGCTTTTAAAAAGTGTTTCATAAAATGATTGCATGTCAAAACTTTCTACAGCAAAGTTGTAGCAAATTTTATAAGGAACAAAAGTTGTTTTATGGCCATCTCATGAAAATAAACACAAATAGCTCAAAATTGACCCACAAGGCAGATTTGGGGCTGTTTCCAACACTTAGGAAATTTTCTAAGTCGTGGAACGAAACCAGTTTGCTCGATCAGTTTTGAAAACTCTATATCTTTCAATCCAGGCTGATCTTGCTTTTGCTCTAGTTGACAATGTTTTATAACTCGATTGGAACTCCAACTTTGTCAACTGCATCATCTTCTAACTCGGGCTGGTTTGGGAGTTATCCGTTGCTGAAGTCGCTCTATCAGTCGGTCATCGTGTTCTCTGAATCGGAGCTGAGCTCGCCGTCGTGGATGTCCCGAGTGTGGGGGTATAGACCCCCATACCCTTACGGCTAGACTTGGGCCAGGAGGCTTGGCCCATTACGAGACAAGCTCAAGGTTTGATCCGACAGCTTGGAGTTTCGCGCAAGGAAACAAGACGTGGACATCAAGTAGGATTCTAGTCGGTTAGAATAGGAATTGATATCGAACTATCTATGGCAATTGTAACCGACTAGGATTAGTTTCCAGATCTGTAACCCTGCCCTCCGGACTATATAAGGAGAGGCGAGGGACCCCCCTAGGACATCATATTCTCTAAACACAAATCAATACAACCAGACACAGGACGTAGGTATTACGCCAACTCGGCGGCCGAACCTGGATAAAAAGCATGTCCGTGTCTTGCGTCACCATCGAGTTCGTAGTTTGCGCACCGTCAGCTGATAAACTACTACCGTGGGTATACCCCAAGGTAGACTGCCGACTAGCTTTCGTCGACAGTGGCGCGCCAGGTAGGGGGTGTGCGCGCAACTTCTCCGGCGAACAAAATGGTTACAATCCCAGCTTCCGCGACCGTGCCCGGAGACCTCACGTTCACCGTCGGCCAGATCACGTGGACGACGCGCGGCGGTGGCCTTACGACCACGGTTTCGAAGGAAACTCAGATCCAATCTGAGATCACGTCGCCTCCGACCACCCGGATGGCGGCACCGAGCGCCCGACCACCGTTCCCGCTCTACAAGGGAAAGAAGATCGACTACTCAGACCTTCTTCAAGCGCTTGATCGCGCTGATTCCAAGCTACTTGAAGCCTCCCAACTAGTAGATGGAATCCTGCGCCAGGCTGATCAAGCCGCTTCAATGGATTTCTTCAAATCCCGCCGGCCAACTCGTGTCGTTACACACGAACGGCTGGGAACGTCTCTGACGATAACTTCAACTCCCTCAGGACGGACCGTCAAGCTTAAGGAGGAAGATTATCCTTGTGGCCTGAACAACTCAGCCTCTCTCTACTCACGGCACATCCAATCCGTTTTCAGCAAGGCAGATTGGCCGCCGAAAAGAAACGATCGGCCTGCTCGTCACTACGTCAACATGGTGACGATCCGAGAGCTATGGGACGGTCAGGCTTTCAGCACCAACTCAAGCACCGGTTCCATCCCCACCGAAGTTATAAACTCCGAAGACGAGGACTACAACCTGGATTTGCCTTCACACCCTCCGGGTTTCCCTCGTTTCTCGGTGTTTCCCCCCCGGCGAGGGGACATTGTTTTTAACGTCAGCACCGACGAGCCGGTCGTTGATGGAGAAACGGACGAGCAGAGGCAGCTCCGCGAGCAGCGCAACGCCGATCGCACCCAACGACACGCAGATGAGCAACGACAAATTCCACCACATAACCTCAGCGACGCTTTTGACATGGTCGGGGACCAGCCAGTCTACAAAACGCCAAGCGCAAACGTGGCTGTCGCCATGGCTAATCTAGATCGGCTCCCTGATACCCCTGAGTGCCAGGGAGTCCGAACCAGCGTCCGAGCGCACCTGATTGCCGCAACGGGACAGACAGCCACTCTGCTCAAAAGAGTCTAGGACGTCTCTTATACGGAAGCCACCTCCGACCAGACCAATCGGAGCCGGACCTCACCGCCTCCCAGCAGGCATCACCGCAGCCGCTCTCCCGACAACCATCGAAAAGATTCACGGCGTAACGATGGTGGTCGGGACACTGACGGTCACCACGAGCAGAACCGCAGGCACGGTCAAGAAGTAAACCAGCACAGGGATCTCTGATACAACATCCCTCCCAACGATGCCCGGGACCGCATCAACAGGCGCGCCACAGAGAGAGCAGTCCACGAAAACCTACGCCGTATCGAGTACGATGCAACGCACGGCCCCCCAGGCCTAAGACAGTTCTCCTCACACCTCCGCCAGGTTGTGTGGCCCCGAAATTTCAAGCTCGAAAAACTTAAAAAATACGACGGCAAGAAGAATCCAGAGAACTGGATCACTCTCTATGAAATTGCCGTCCGATCAGCAGCGGGAGATGAGCATGTCATGGCCAACTACTTCCCTGTAGTCCTCGACCAGGCTGGTCATCAGTGGCTCCTTGGCTTGCCCGAGGACTCCTTCGACTCTTGGGAAGAGCTACGCCAGGCTTTCATCGACAACTTCATCGCCACATGCGAGCAGCCTGGAAACAAGTACGACCTCGAAAGGATAAGGGACAGGAAGAATGAACCTCTGCGCGATTACATCCGACGATTCTCGGATATGCGCCTTAAGATCCCGAAGATTTCCCACGACGAGGCCATCCCTGCCTTCATCAAGGGCTTGCGTTTCCATGAAGCGCTGAGGAACAAGCTGTTGCGCAAACGGCCAACAACGGTGGCGGAACTCCTCGCCACGGCTAAAAATTACGCAGATGTCGACGACGCAGAGAAACTAATCCGAGACGATGCGAGAGGTCCCGACCAGCCTCCCCGGCGAGATGACGGTCGCGGTCGCTACGACAACAGGAACCACCACCGCCCCGACAACCGCGATCACAGAGAAGGTTGGGATCAGCGCCGCGACAATCGCGATGATTTCAGAGGAAAGCGCCCCCGCGACTACGACCATGAAGTGAATACGGTCAAACGTCCCAACGGGCGGCGCGACTACCAAGAAGACTACAACAAAACTTTGAAGGGACCGTGCCAACTGCATCCAAAGTCTAATCATACCATGGAGGAGTGTCGCGTCCTCAAGAGCATCTACACACGGCGGGCCGCCCAAGACGACTCCACCAAGAAAAATGGCAAGCGAGACGGGCACGACCACGAAGACGAGGATGAGGACCAAGATAGGGACCCCCGACACCAATACGTCAGCCCCACTGACGTGGTCCACTCCATCTTCGGGGGCAAGGTCTCCATCGAATCTAAGCGAGAGAGAAAGCTATTAAAGAGAGCCTGCCTCAACATAGACAGCACGGACGGGCTGATCGCAGACCCAAAATTTCCCCCATGGTCGCACAGGGAGATCTCATTCAGCAGAAAGGATCAGTGGGCCGCTATCCCAGAGCCAGGTCGTTTCCCTCTGATCCTGGACCCTTGCATCAACAGCATCAGATTCAAGCGCATGCTCGTGGACGGGGGAAGCTCCATCGACAGCCTCTTCCGCAGCAGTCTGCCCGCCCTCAAAATATCTCCTGCACAACTAAAACCCTACAATGCTCAGTTCTGGGGGGTTTTGCCAGGTCAGAGTTCAGTGCCCCTCGGACAGATAACATTGCCTGTCCAATTCGGCACACCCGACAACTTTCGGACAGAGTTCATCAACTTTGTGGTCGTGGACTTCGATGGGACCTACCACACCATACTGGGCCGACCATCGTTGACAAAGTTCATGGCAGTCCCGCACTACTCATACCTGTCCTTAAAATGCCTATGGAGCAGGGTGTCCTAACCGTTAGAGGCAACGTCTACACGGTGTATACCTGCGAAGAGGAAAGCTTCAAGATTACCGAGGCAATCGACCTCTCAATCCGCATGGCAGAAACAGCAACCCAAGCCACGCAGCTGCCTCCCGACCAGCTCCCATTACCCGAGCAGGAGACCGCTAGAAAGAACTCAAAATCCAAGGAGTACAAAGAAGTGCAACTGGTCGACGGCAGCCCCGAGAAGACGGCCCTCATCGGGCCAATCTGGATCCAAAATAGGAAGACGCGCTCGTCAGGTTTCTAAGGGACAACGTGAGCGTTTTCGCATGGAAAGCCGCAGACATGCCTGGCGTCCCACGAAACCTGATCGAGCACTCCTTAAATGTCTCGAAGACCGCAAGACCAATCAAGCAAAAGCTGCGACGGTTCGCTCGTGACAAAAAGGAGGCTATTAGGACAGAAATAACACGGCTTCTAGCAGCCGGATTCATAAAAGAAGTGTATCACCCCGATTGGCTCGCCAATCCGGTTCTTGTACGCAAAAAGAATAATGAATGGAGAATGTGCGTTGATTACACTGATCTCAATAAACACTGTCCTAAAGATCCTTTTGGTCTCCCTCGCATCGACGAGGTGGTCGACTCAACGGCCGGATGCAAACTCCTCTCTTTTCTAGACTGCTACTCTGGTTATCACCAGATCTCGCTAAAAGAGGACGATCAGATAAAAACATCTTTCATTACTCCTTTCGGCGCATATTGCTACACGACCATGTCATTTGGACTCAAAAACACCGGAGCCACCTATCAACGGGCCATCCAGCAATGCCTCCACGACGAGATTCGTGATGACCTCGTCGAGGCCTATGTCGATGGCGTGGTCGTCAAGACAAGAGATGCAAGCACCCTAATCGACAACCTAGACCGAAACTTTAAGGCGCTTAATAGATACAAGTGGAAGCTTAACCCCAAGAAGTGCATCTTCGGCGTTCCTTCTAGTCTACTTCTCGGCAACGTTGTCAGTCGCGACGGCATACGGCCGAATCCCTCAAAAGTAAAAGCAGTACTTGACATGCGACCACCTAAAAATGTCAAAGTCATTCAGAAGCTCACCGGGTGTATGGCCGCGCTCAGCCGTTTCATCTCAAGACTAGGAGAAAAAGGCCTCCCTTTCTTCAAACTCTTGAAGGTGTCGGAAAAGTTCTCCTAGACAGAGGAAGCCGACGCTGCGTTCACCCAGCTTAAGGCTTTCCTCACTTCCCCGCCTGTTCTTACAGCACCTCAGCCCAATGAAGACCTACTCCTTTACATTGCTGCAACCGACAGGGTTGTCTCCACGGTAATAGTGGTCGAGCGAGATGAGCCAGGTCACGTCTACAAGGTCCAGAGACCCGTTTACTTCATAAGCGAAGTCCTAAACGAATCCAAGGCCAGGTATCCACAAATACAGAAGCTCATGTACGCTATTCTAATAACATCGAGGAAGCTGAAGCACTACTTCGACGGCCATCGAGTCTTGGTAACCACCAGTTTTCCTCTTGGGGACATTTTGCGCAATAAAGACGCCAACGGTAGAATTGTAAAATGGGCAATGGAGTTATGCCCATTTTCCCTGGAATTCCAGAGCCGCACCACAGTCAAGTCTCAGGCCCTGGTCGATTTCATTGCTGAATGGACGGATCTCAACGAGCCTCCCGTTCCCGATGTCTCCGACCACTGGTCAATGTTTTTTGACGGGTCCTTGAACATCAACGGCGCTGGCGCTGGGATACTCTTCGTATCACCTAACAAGGACAAGCTGCGTTACGTCCTTAGGATCCTTTTCCCGGCATCAAACAACGTCGCCGAATACGAAGCATGCCTACATGGCATAAGGCTAGCCGTCGAGCTGGGAGTCAAACGCCTCTATGTCTATGGCGATTCTGCTTTAGTTATCAACCAGCTCAACAAGGATTGGGATGCGACCCACGAGAAGATGGATCTCTACTGCAAAGAAATTCGCAAATGGGAAACCAACTTCTATGGCATAGAGTACATCCACGTGGTCCGGGATAAGAACCAGGCAGCTGATGCGTTGTCAAAGTTAGGGTCATCTCGGGCCCCGATCCCACGGGGTGTTTTCGTCCAGGACATCCATGAGCCAAGCGTGGGCTCTGGCCTGGTCGAAAAGCATCCCACGGAAACCATGCTCTTAGACGATGCCACTCCGACAACCAGTGGTCGTGATTGGCGTGCCCCGTTCATCAAGTACATATCGGATGGTACGGGTTTTCAGGACAAAACAGAGAACGAGCGCCTCATTCAACGATCAAAGAATTACATAATGGTGGATGGCAAACTCATGCGAAAAAATGCAAGCTCCGAGGTACTACTCAAATGCATATCTCAAGATGATGGCATCAAACTCCTCGATGACATACATGCCGGATCCTGCGGCAACCACGCTGCATCCAGAACGCTGGACGGTAAAGCTTTCCGAGCAGGATTTTATTAGCCAACCGCGATCAACGACGCCGAAAAACTGGTCCGACACTGTGAGGGGTGCCAGTTCTTCGCTAAAAGGACCCACGTACCTGCTCACGAGATTCAAACTATCCCGTCATCCTGGCCTTTTGCCTGCTGGGGACTCGACATGATCGGGCCATTTAAACCGGCACCTGGTAACTTCAAGTTCGTCTTTGTATTAATCGACAAGTTCCCAAAATGGATCGAATACATGCCACTGGTAAAAGCGACCTCCGAGAAGGCTGTGGAATTCCTCAGTCAAATCATACACAGATTCGGGATCCCGAACAGCATAATCACCGACCTGGGTACTCAGTTTACTGGCACTGCATTTTGGGACTTCTGCGATGACAGGGGCATAGTCATAAAATACGTGTCAGTAGCACACCCACGGGCAAATGGTTAGGTCGAGCGTGCGAACGGAATGATCATTGACGCCCTCAAGAAAAGGCTGTACACCGAGAACGACAAAGCACCTGGTCGATGGATGAAAGAGTTACCAGCTGTGGTCTGGGGTCTACGAACATCTGACATAACCTTTAGTTCTCCTAGGATTGAAAATTTCGACCAGTCAACAGCCGACAGCGCCAGTGAACTCAAAATCAACTGCATGGAGGAAAAGCGTCTGAATTCTTGTCTCCGAACAGCAAAGTATCTTGCGGCAGTCAGGCGGTACCATAACAGGAACATAAAGGACCGTTCTTTCGTGGTCGGCGATCTGGTACTCAGGTGGAAAACAAGCCAGGAAGGAATGCACAAGCTATCCACTCCTTGGGAGGGACCTTTTGTGGTCGCTGAAGTCACACGACCTACATCCTACAGATTGGCGTATCCAGATGGAACACGCGTGCCTAACTCTTGGCACATAGACAAACTGCACCGATTTTATCCATAAGTTCCAGTAACTTTTGCTTGTAAGTCTCTTAGTTGGCAGTAATAAAAGTTTTTCTTTTTTGGCTATACTTTGTTTACACGCAGAGTTTTCGGCGAAGAACAACAATATCCTCTGCGACGGAAATTCTTAACGACCATGAATCAAACACAGTGACACGTCACTCCGACAACTTCACAGCGCTCAAAATAGTAGTCATGACAAATTCAAAACTTTATTACAAACTTTACATACAAAGTTTACAATAAACACCCTGACGGGCGGACACTAGCCTACTCCTACAGGCTATCCTACTGGCCTACTGCTCGGGCTGATCACCCGCCTGGCCTTGCTGCCCGGACGAAGGGGTCGGGGCCACCGGCACCTGGCTGGTCGAGACCGCAGGCGTCGACCGCCCATCTCCCGCAATAGACGCGCCCGACAGCTCCCTGGCCGACCTGTCTGAACCTGGCTGGTCAGGGGGAGTGGCCGTTCCACATAGGTTGATGTCACCGATCACCGTCGACGACAAGTCCAGCAGACCTCCCCGAAGCTCGTCCGCCTCCTGCGGGCCGACCTCCTTGGGGTACCCCTTCTCCAGCCTGGTCAAATCGACCAGGGTGTAGTGGGCGCGCACCATGCTAAGGATGTGCGCACCAGCAAACTCCCCAGCATCCTTCACGAACTGCTGAAGCCAGTCCCACGCCCGTTGTGCCTTTTCAACTGGCGTCAATTTGGGCGCGCGGGGCTGGCTCTCCGGGAGCTCGGGGCTGATCAAGTCCAGGACTGGGGACACTCCTTTCCAGATCTTACAACAATTGACCTTCCAGGAGTCCCGATCCCTGACCAGCTCGTCCAGGTGCTTCTTGGCGTTCACCTTGAGCACTGCAAGTCAAGCAAGAAGTTAGATTCAGTATATCAAAGATAAAAGAGAGATAAACGACGAATAACAGAGGCGGTGTGTATTACCAGACAACTCCCGGTCCTCCGTCTCAGGTCCTCCTCTGCTCAGCGTCCGGCCTCCAGTGCCCCGGCAAGCTCTTGGCTGAGCTGCTCTTTCTCCTGCCGAAGGCGCGCGACCTCCTCCTCCATGTCTGCACGAATAATTCCCAGATCAGCAAATTCAAATAACGCGGTCACATACAGCCGCCTAAAAGTACGAGACTAACCTTCTCGCAGCCGATACTGGTCGGCTAAGCGTCGGGTAAGCTCGAGACAGTGCCCTTCCTGAGCGCTCTTCTCGGCTACTTTCTCCCCAATCTCCGACCGCAGACGGTCCACCTCTGCAGACAGGGCCTTATTCTCGGCCACAATACCTTCTATTTGGTCGAAGCACCTCTTTCGGTACTTCGCCGTTTTCATTGCGCCCTACATGGAAAACATGTGTCGACCCAACAATACAACATAACAATACAACATAACAAGTGCTAAGGATCACTTACCTTGACTTCATCCACGAGTCGCTTGGCCGCGTGCTCCACTCTGTCGGCCTCCTCCGTCTCCGCGAGCTCCTCATGCCCGATGAAGTGGTCCCCGCGTTGGCGCCACACATATACGTGCTGGCGGCCATCACGGGGGCGACCTTCAATTTCCTCCACCTCGTCGTCGGAGGATGCCCGGGCTTCCTCGCTCACTGCACCGCCACCAGTCGTGGTCGAAGGCATCACCGGCCCCTGGGCCAGGCCCGGGGCGCCTGCGGACGAAGAGGCCCCTGCCCGGGGTGCCGTTGGGACCCTCCTCTCTTCGGCAGGGGGAGGGGTTGGTGTTCTATCTTCCCCTTTCGCGACGCTACTCGGGGGAGCGGTCCTTCCTGCCTCCCCATCCCTTGGCGGAGTGCTCGCCGTGGCACTCGCCGGGGCAGACTCTCCCTCGATGCCTGTAGCAGCAGCTGCCGCCGCAGGTTGATCTGTGGTCTGCGGCGCCGCGTCTTCAGCAGCGCAAGCAGGCTCGGCCACCCTTTGTCCGGCGGCGTGGTCGGGGTTGACATCCGACGCCGCGCTAAAAATCAAAGCAGCATTTTCAGCAAAAAAAAACGCCAAAATACGTAAGTCGAACACTTACAGATCCGATCGACGGTGGGTCGCGGTGAACCTCCTCCGAGCCCGGCCGGTTGGCGCTTGGGCTCCCGTCTCTGTAACGCGCGGCCAAGGAGGATCGCTGGCCACCCGACCAGTGGTGGTCGGCGCACTGTCCGGACGGCTACAAGGCCGTCGGACTAGCGACGGTGCGGCTTCCTCCTCCTCGTCATCGTCGTCGGTAATCCGGACGAGCCGACGGCGCTTCGGTGCTTGGCTGCTCTCCGCTGGCAGCGTCGCCGCAGGCGAAGGATCCGCCGCCATTGGCCTTTTCCCCGACACTCTCTCCTCGGTGGTCACAATGGGATGGGCCTGGTCCTCCTCGCTGCTGGTGTACCGAGTACACCGAGCATCCTCCTTTGGCGGCTCCTCCCCCGCAGGATTTTCCATCCCGGGTGCAAGTGACACATACACCGTGCACCGATCCACATCTCCGATCTGCAAGAAGTAGCAAAAAAAAAGTCAGCAGCCGATAATAATGAATGCTAAGGAAAAATAATCAGTAAGATACCTTAGGAGCTGGTCGCCCCAACTTGAAGGCTTGCACCCGATCACTGCTACGGACGAAGCCCCCATCCGCGAAGTTGAACAGCTCGTTCAACAGCTGCTGCACCTCCGCCTTCTCCAAGACTTCAGGTCGCATCCTGGTCGGGTCTAGACTTCCGGCGTACTCGTACGCCGAGTGCACCCTCTTCTGGCAGGGCATCACCCGACGACAAATGAAGTTGCCGACCACGCCAAGCCCGTCCAGGCGCGACCAGTCGATCAGCTTCATGAGGTCCGCCACTTGACCGTCGAACTCTAGGCGGTCGGTCCAGCTCACCCTCTTCTCAGGGATGTATCCCACGTCACAGAACGTGGAGCTGCCCGGTTCCTCCCTGATGTAGAACCACTTCCTGTACCATTCGCTCAGGGAAGTGTTCCATGGACAGTGCAGGTAGCGGTTTTTCATTCCGTCGCGAAGGTTGAGGTATACTCCACCAGCAACCTTGGAGCCTCTAACTGCTCCCTTCTTTCTTAAACAAAAAAGATAGCGGAAAAGGTCGAAGTGCGGCTCTATGCCAACATAGGTTTCGCACAAATGGATAAAAGTAGAAATAAGAAGGATTGAGTTCGGGTGCAGATTGCAAATCCCGATCTCATAATAAAGAAGTAGACCCTGAAGAAAGGGATGAACAGGAACCCCAAAACCCCTCTTAACGAAGTCTTCGAACACCACGATCTCACCAGCACGGGGGTCGGGGAAGCTCTCTCCTTCCGGCGCTCTCCAGCCGCCGAGCTCTGGGTTGTGCAGAAGCCCCATATCGACGAGGTCACCAAGAGACTTGGCGGTGCTGCGGGACTTCTTCCACTCCTTGGCCATCAGCTCGGCCCTCTTCTTGGAGTCGCTCTTCGCCATTGGAGTCGAGGAAGTGGATTCGAAGGTGTAGATGGTTGAAGGAGGCAAGAGTGGAAGGTTTGAAGGCAATGGCAGGGTAAGCAGTAAAGGGGGAACTGTCGAGCTCTTATAACCCACAACTTCATCCCTCCCACTTCCCGCATTCTCGGGAAGTGGGCGGGCCATACGGCGGATGCGGCGTTTTGGTTTTCAATGATTATCGACAATTAATGCGGCGGAGTTTTCGTACAAATTGATGGTTTCCTTTTCTCAAACCGCGCAAAGGGTGGCTGTACAGTTGCCAGGCGCAACTTTTCATGCATCCATCTGACATCCCGTCGGAAGGTCTCGTCACGTCAACTCTTTGTGTGGAAAATTTTCAAAACAACCAGACAAAACTGGTAGGGAGTCAACAATCCGGGGACTGTACCGACCATCGAGCACTTGATGCTCGGGGACTGGTCGCCCAGTCTATCGGCTCAGAACTTCAAAGACTGTACCGACCACCGAGCACTTGATGCTCGGGGACTGGTCGCCCAGTCTATCGGCTCGGAACTTCAAAGACTGCACCGACCACCGAGCACTTGATGCTCGGAGATTGGACGCCTAGTCCATCAGCTCGGAACTTCAAAATATCGCACCGACCACTAAGCGCTTGATGCTCGGGGACGGGTCGTCCAGCATAGCAACGCAGAATTTTAAGGAGCACACTTGGTGCTTGGGTCCTGGTGGTCATACTATTGTACACCCGGGGACTAGTCGATCAGTCTATTCAATTGCAGATGGACTGGTAAATTTAATTTTTTAGACCTTGCTACAAGGCTCATACTTCGCCTTCCAGCAAGCTCGGGGACTACATCGGTACGATGCATCTGGTGATGCATCTCAGTTACAGAATTTCTTTGAGGACTTTTCTTTTGACCCTGGCACCACGTACCTACGTCACCTACTACCAGGCTCGGGGACTAAGTGGGCACACTTCACCTTGCGGTGAATATGCTTGCTTTTTTGAGGTTTATAGTTTTCTTAAAAGTAAAGTGGGCACACTTCACCAGGAAAGAAATCTTTTTTAATTTAGAGCACCATGCATTCTTCGAACAACCAGCTTCTTCGACGACAATGTTGATCAACTGTCTTTTGAGTTGGTCAAAGTACCGTTGCAACTGTTTGGGCGACTTTTTTGTTTACTGAAGACGTCAAGCCTCACTGATCGAAGAAGCTCAAGACGACGTGTTACATCACAATACATGGTGCTCGGGGACTAGCTGTGGGGGTATAGACCCCTATACCCTTACGGCTAGACTTGGGCCAGGAGGCTTGGCCCATTACGAGACAAGCTCAAGGTTTGATCCGACAGCTTGGAGTTTCGTGCAAGGAAACAAGACGTGGAGATCAAGCAGGATTCTAGTCGGTTAGAATAGGAATTGATATCGAACTATCTATGGCAATTGTAACCGACTAGGATTAGTTTCCAGATCTGTAACCCTGCCCTCCGGACTATATAAGGAGAGGCGAGGGACCCCCCTAGGACATCATATTCTCTAAACACAAATCAATACAACCAGACGCAGGACGTAGGTATTACGCCAACTCGGCGGCCGAACCTGGATAAAAAGCTTGTCCGTGTCTTGCGTCACCATCGAGTTCGTAGTTTGCGCACCGTCAACCGATAAACTACTACCGTGGGTATACCCCAAGGTAGACTGCCGACTAGCTTTCGTCGACACCGAGCGACACCTGTCCGCCAGATGGCACCCGTACACCGGCGACGGCCCCGCTCGTCAGCTCCCAGCGCGCGAATGACCTCCACGGCGATGCCCCGGACGCAGTGGACGCGTCCACTCCCTCCTTCCACTCACTCTCTCGCCAGAACGCGGCCGCAGCGAGCTCACCGTCGCGAGCTCACTCCGACGAGCTCGTGCGCATTCCTTGCTATGCCATTGCCCACCAAGCTTCACCCAAAGCTCCGCCGTGAACCGCTCTTCATTCTCCACCCATCATCTCGCCGTAAGATCCACCGGTGAGCCGCCATTTCCTTCTTCCCCAAAATCGGGTCGCCGTGACCATCTTTTCCGGCGAGCCCAATGCTGAGCTCATCAGGGCCTCTCTTCTTCTCTGGTTAGGTCCTAGAGGTTGCTTAGGTTCCTAGCAAGCATTTGCGCCACTTGGTGGACGCTCTACCGAACCCACCGTCGCCGGACACGACGCGCAGCGCCGCCGTGTGTCCGCCGGAGTTGGGGTCTCTCGTGGCCAGCGCGTTCCACAACGTTTCTAGCCAAGCCGCTTACCTAGGAAGCTTCGCCATAGTCCGCTGGTGCTGTAGAAGGCTTTAGGTCACGCTCTACCGGCCCAAGGGCTCCGGCGTAACGCCGAGCACCTCCGCCGAGCCGCCATGATCGACGGCGAGCCCCTTCCGGTGGCTCCGCCGTGGGGAAAAGGGGATCAATCGAGTCACTAGAGTCTGGGGATCACGTTGGTGCCCTTGGTTTGGCCGGAGACCTCGCCGTCGCAGAGAAATCGCCGGCGAGAGTCGCCTCGGCCGTGGGGGAGAAGAACCTGACATGCAGGGCCCGCTGTCAGTGTCACCTCCCTTCCCTCCTTTTCTTTTATTCAAAATCCTCATTTTTGGTCTTCTTGCAAAAATTATATCTCCTGTTTCTGAGATCCAAAAATTATGAAACAAATTTTGTGGTATTCCTTGAGATGGCTAGTTTTTAATAAAAATATAAAATTAACCATGTTTTCTTGGAAAATATTTATTAAGAATTTAATCTTGTTATTCATGGATAAATTCATATCTCTGGTTATACTGTTTAGTTTGCCATGAAAATTTTATGGTAGTCTCTGTGTGGTACTAGAGTGCTTTGATAATTATTGCATGATTTGTGGAGTACTGCAGCTTTGTTATGTAATTTATGTTTGAGATTTGGCTTGTTTCTTTAATTAAATCATATAAAATAATTGGTGCTTATGCTGGTGCTCTATTTTGGTGGTAAACTTGTTTATGGCATTCATAATATGTAAATAATCTGAAATCTATTGTTTGACACCATATAAGTCATGTTTCTGAATTTATGAAATAAACACCTTGTCACATGTTAAATGCATATCTTTAATCTGGTATGTGCAATTGTTCTGAATTTTTTATGGTGATGCCTTGATGCCCTACTTGTGCTTCTGTAATTTTTGTAGATTTTTCTGAGCATTTGACTAGTACCTTGTAATTATGCTCCTTTCTAGAATTAATTAATAAATGCCTTGTTAAGTAAATGTTTGAGGGTTATCATCTGATGTTTTGGTTGTCTTATGATATGTTTGTGCTCATAAGCCATATGGTTGGCATGGTTTATGTTTTGGTTATGTCATCAAATAATTAATTAAAGGGTTTAAGGCTGTTCTGGACTGCAAGGGAGTAATTTAACTTTTGCTTAATGATAACTTAGTTTTCTGGGAAACTTGTCTAAATCAAAGTTGTTGTAAACTTATTGAACTCGCTGTGGTTTAAATTTGGGGTCATTTGGCCTAGTAGTTTAAAAGTTATAGCTTTTCCAAGTTAGGTTCCAGAAATAGGTGCTCTCTGTTTTTCTAGGACAGAACCTGGAACTTTGTTTAAATGACTTGTTTAATGTATGAATCTTGCTGTGATGTTTAAAGATGATTTGTAGACAATTTTATAAGCTTTCCAGAATGTCCTCACTTATGTTTGTTGAATCTGCCTAGCACTAGTTATGATCTGTTTACTGAGCTAATTCTGTTATATGTTGCTTGCTGTTATAGTCTATCATGATAGGTTTTGGGGCAAGTCGGACTCGAGGAGCCCGAAGAAGAAGTTGAGTGCCCAAATCACGAGCCAGCTTCATTTGTGAAAGGCAAGCCCCGGAACATTTTAAGCCTCCCTTTACTTGTGAAAGTTTATATAATATGTTATATATATATTGCTGCATTAAGTATAGGAGTTGTGATGAAACCTTTGCTGCATTTTACTCCTTCCTTGTCTAGATAATTCACCACACCCTGGTTGTAGAGTTAGGATTGAGTAGCAGCTTAGCCATGCTTAATCGGTAGAAGTCGGGTGATTTCCGGTCACCTGCGCGATATAGGGTTGTGTCGGATCACGATGGTCTATATGTGCTATCGTGGGTGGAACCTGATTAATTTGACTTAAGCCGGGCAGAGTTTTGCAAGGTTGTAGTAACTCCGTCTGTGACAGCTAAGGACCGATCGTTGTACGTCCTCTTGTCATGTTGAACGCATGCCTAACACTTAGTTGGCCGGATAACTCGTTCCGACCGCGAAGCCGAGTAGTATGACTCAGGCCGGAAGACCGGCAAGTATAAAGTGCGCACTACCGGAGGAAGTGCGGTGTGCGGGGGACCATTGGCGTAAGCCCAAAGGCAGGTGAGTTAAAATTCCTGACCTCCCTGGCAGAGTGGTAGCCCTGGGAGTGCGGCGCTGATCGGAGCCGCGATTCCTGAGTTGTACCAAAGGTGACCCGTTGGCTCTCCGACGGGGGATGCTTGGGTGAGTGCTACGAATAACCCTCCAGCTGGATAGGAATTCGATTCGAATCGCCGTCTCTCTCGGTTAGTGAGCACTTGACAGAGCAGCGGCAAACGTAGCATTCACTAATGAACTTGGTTCATGATAATGATGATAGCGAAGAAGAACATATGGTGAACTAGATATGGTTATTATTGTTTGTAATAATCAAGTGAAGTGTTTAGTTCAGTTGCTAATCTAGTGGTAGGCTGATGATAAATAAATATGATGCTCTTACGATGGGTTAGCCATAATAAAGGCTTTGGGCAAAATGTTGAGTCAGCCAGCTCTACTTTTATATTAGCCTTGCATGATCCTTGGTGTCTTTTATGTTTTACTAGACGGGTAAGTCTAGCTGAGTACATTCTCGTACTCAGGGTTTATTCCCACCTGTTGCAGATGACATCTTTTATGACGGCTTCTGCAAGACCTGTCTCCATCCCGCTGGGGATGAGGACTAACCGTTGGGCACGGTTCTCTAACAACTTCGTACCTGTGCTTTTGGAAGGGTGATGTAGACTTTGGCTGTAACTTGAACTTATGAACTGAACTCTGGAAAGTGTGTGTGTAACTATTTTGCTTCCGCTACTTCGAACAAGTGTTGTAATAACTTAACACTCCGATGTGGTGCCGCTTCGACGGCAATGAATGACCATGTAACATTCGCTGTGTTGTGCTGAATTATTACGATCTTGGTTTGTTGCAAGTTGGTTTGAAGTCCTTCGTGATTTCAATTGACTACCGGGATTATATGGGCTCAAGTTTGGAAACTTGATTGCTGGTCGATCGTTTCTACACTTGAACTCTTATAATTTGGTCGGTTCTGTGATAGGTCATAGTTGGTACTCCCTTCTAACGTTGAAATTTCGACCAGCGAAAAAAGGTAAATTACTCGAGGGAAAGATCTTTTTCATTCATGCGTTCATTCATAAGGCCTTGGTACAGAAAGTACATTGGAACATAAAGCTTTGAAATTGTAGGGGTAGAATCGACGTAGTTGTTCGATGTTCCACGCGTTGGTGAAGATATCCCCTTTTTCGTCCGTTAGCTTGTATGTTCCCAGCTTCAAGACCTCGGCCACAACGTATGGGCCCTCCTAAGGTGGAGTCAGCTTGTGGCGTCCTTGATTGCTTTGCCGCCGCCGTAAGACGAGGTCGCCCACGTTCAGATCTCTCTTGCGTACGTGCTTGTCGTGGTAGCGTCGAAGCTTCTGCTGGTATCTGGCGGAGTTGAGAAGGGCCATGTCTCGAGCTTCCTCGAGTTGGTCGACCGCATTCTCTCAAGTTTCTTTATTTGATTGCTCGTTGTATGCTTTGAGTCGAGGGGACCCATACTCGAGGTCCGTCGGGAGCATAGCCTCAGAGCCATAGACCATAAAGAATGGGGTGTATTTTGTGGCCCCGCTTGGCGTCATTCTTAAGCTCCATAGGACCGAAGAAAGCTCCTCGACCCATTTCTTGCCGAATTTCTTCAAGCGGTTGTAGATCCTTGGTTTGAGCCCCTGCAAAATCATGCCGTTGGCACGCTCGACCTGGCCGTTAGTTCGAGGGTGGGCCACTGCAGACCAGTTCACACGGATGTGATGCCGATCGCAGAAGTCCAAGAACTTTTTGCCGGTGAACTGAGTGCCGTTGTCGATGATGATGATGTTGGGAATCCCGAACCGGTGCATGATGTCGGTGAAGAAAAGGACGGCTTGCTTGGAGCGGATGTTTGTGATGGGTCGAGCCTCGATCCATTTGGAAAATTTGTCGATGGCCACGAACAAATGGGTGTACCCCCCTTTCGCCTTCTGTAGAGGTCCTACTAAGTCGAGCCCCCACACCGCAAACGGCCACGTGATGGGGATCATCTGGAGAGCGTGGGCAGGCAGATGCATCTGTTTGGCGTAGAATTGGCACCCATGGCACGAGCACACAAGCTCGATGGCATCAGCTACGGCCGTTGGCCAGTAGAAGCCTTGTCGGAAAGCGTTCCCTACGAGGGTCTGTGGAGCGGCATGGTGGCCACAAGCCCCCGAGTGTAGATCCTCGAGGAGCTTTCAGCCTTCTTCTATGGTGATGCAACACTGCAAGATCCCTGTTGGGCTTCGTCGGCATAGCACATTGCCCTCACTGTAGATTACATACGTTTTGGCCCGTCAAGCGATACGACGGGCCTCGGATCGATCTTCTGGTAGCTCGCAGCGGAATAGGCAGTCGAGGAATGGCGTGCACCAGTCAAATGGTTGACTGGGCTGCTGTTCCACCTCCATTACCTCGGCTGCCATTAGCAGCGCTTCGATGGTGTCGGTTTGCTGGGCAGGAGTGGCTTCGACACCAGCCCCCGAGCCCAAGTCGACGGATGGCTCGTGTAGATCTCTCGAGAATGCGTCAGGTGGCACCGTGCCTCGAGTCGACGCGATCTTAGCGAGTTCGTCGGCCGCCTCGTTGTAGCGTTGGGCGATGTGGACGAGCTCGAGGCCGTGGAACTTATCCTCGAGCCGTCGGATCTCCTTGCAGTACGCCTCCATTTTCGGGTCGTGGCAGTTTGAGGCCTTCATCACTTGGTCGATGACGAGCTGGGAGTCGCCTCGGATGTCAAGGCGTCGGACTCCTAGCTCGATGGCGATCTTCAGACCGTTGACAAGGGCCTCGTACTCCGCGATGTTGTTGGATGCGGCAAAATGAATCCTGACGACATACCTCATACGAACGCCCAGGAGCGAGATGAATACCAGGCCCACCCCAGCTTCCGTTTTCATGAGAGACCCGTCGAAATACATCGTCCACAACTCTGACTGAACCTGAGCCGGGGGGAGCTGGGAGTCTGTCCATTCCGTGACAAAATCCACCAGGGCTTTTGATTTGATAGCTTTGCGGGGCGCGTAAGTGAGGGTCTCACTCATGAGCTCGACCGACCACTTTGCGATTCTTCCCGTGGTCTCCTGACTTTGTATGATCTCACCCAAGGGGAAGGATGAGACCACTGTGACAGGGTGGCCGAGGAAGTAGTGCTGCAGCTTGCGTCGGGCAAGGATTACAGCGTATACTATCTTCTGGATTTGTGGGTATCGTGCCTTGGTTTCTGAGAGCACCTCGCTGACGAAATAGACTAGCCTCTGGACCGGCAGCGCATGCCCCTCCTCCTGCCTCTCGACCACTACGGCCGCACTGACGACCTGGGTCGTCGAGGCGACGTATACAAGCAGAGGTTCTGCGGGTTGTGGTGGGACCAAGACCGGGGCAGTGCTCAGTGTTTTCTTCAAGTTATCGAGGGCTTCCTCGGCCTCGGGGGTCCAAGAGAAACGCTCGACTTTCTTCAGGAGTCGATACAGTGGCAACGCCTTTTCTTCCAACCTTGAGATAAAACGACTCAGCGCCGCTAAGCATCCCGTGACTCTTTGCACGCCCTTGACGTCTCGAATTGGCCCCATTCTCGTGATGGCCAAGACTTTCTCGGGATTAGCCTCGATGCCGCGCTGGGAAATGATGTAACCCAGGAGCATGCCTCGAGGCACGCCGAAAACACACTTCTCGGGGTTGAGCTTGATCTGGTTGGCGCGTAAGCAACTAAAAGCGATCTCAAGGTCCTAAATCAGGTCTCCCCGTTGCTTTGACTTGACGACAATGTCGTCGACGTAGGCCTCGACCGTCGACCCTATGTGCTTGCCAAACACGTGGAGCATGCGGCGCTGGTATGTTGCTCCCGCATTTCGAAGCCCGAACGGCATGGTTACATAACAATACATCCCAAAAGGCGCAATGAAAGATGTCGTGAGCTGGTCGGACTCTTTCATTTTTATTTGATGGTAACCAGAATAAGCATCAAGGAAAGAAAGGGTTTCACATCCCGCAGTAGAATCAACAATTTGATCGATGCGTGGTAATGAAAAAGGAACTTTCGGACATGCTTTATTTAAACTCGTATAATCGACACACATCCTCATTTTCCCATTTTTTTTCTTAACTAGTATAGGGTTTGCTAACCAGTCGGGATGGTCAACCTCCTTGATGAATCCGGCCGTCAAAAGCTTGTGGATCTCCTCGCCAATGATCTTGCGCTTCTCCTCATCGAAGCGGCACAACCGCTGCTTCACTGGCTTGGAACCGGCTCGAATTTCCAAGGAGTGCTCGGTGACTTCCCTCGGTATGCCCGGTATGTCCGAGGGACTCCATGCAAACATGTCGGCGTTTGCATAGAGAAAGTCGACGAGCACGGCTTCCTATTTGGGGTCGATGTCGGCGCTGATCGTCAGCACCTTGCCGTCGGAGCCGTTGGGGTCGAGTGGGATCTTCTTTGTTCCCTCAGCCGGCCGGAAACTGCCCGCGTGGCGCTTGGGCTCTGGAGCTTCTGCGGCCAGTGCCTCGAGCTTTGAGGTGAGCTCGGTGGCAAACTACGCAGTAGCATTGTCGCCGCTACGACGTTCTGGCCCGCTCGAGGGAAACGGCTGACAGGCTGCTCAGGCTCTCAGTCTCCGACGATCTGCTGGTGCACCTCTTGAGCCTGTCTGCGGACACTTCCCCCAGGTGGGTAAGGTAGGTCCTGCTTGAGGATCTGCTCAAGCAGAACAAGGTGCTCTCGATCCTCGTCAAGCTTTGTCTTGAGCTCTCGCAGCTGCGCAAGTTGCGCGGCTCTATCTTCTTGTGGAGGTGGGTCGACCTGTCCATCGTTCCCAGGCGTCTTGGGGTCTTCCCTCGCTGCAGGGGCTCGACCGCCAGCAACGGCATCTTGCGTCTCGTCGGTAGTTTCTACCGCCCCATCGATATGGAAGCATTCCCTAGTAGCGTCGTAGCTGTCGGATTCCGAGCCGGAGTCCGGCTCGGCGGCGTAGAAGCATCCGCGTCCTTCCTCCAGCAGCCGCTGCTTGAGGGAGGTAATCGTGTACCGCCCATGGCCTAGGCAGCGGAGGCCTCGTACCTGTGAGAAGTCTGGTAGCTCGGTCGTCTATCCCTAGACTCCAGGGTCGCGTGGGAGGACCATTGGTCTCTCCACGTACGTCTGGGCGTTTGGACATATCGTCCTAGCGAGCAATGCCGCGGCATTGTCCAGGCCGAACGGTAACGCTCTTCTTAGGGCGAACAGCCCATCTGGAAGTAGTCTAGCGGTGGGGGAGAGCGCGCGGGGCACGTCACCTCCTGTCGTCGTGCGATCCTCATGGCTCTGAGCCGTCGTACCGGCGGTTTCGGCGCGCGGGGCTATCGGCTCCTGTGCCACCTCCTGCCTGGCACAAACTGTCGGTCGTGACGAGGCAGAAGGGCGATGGCGGTGCTGTCCACGCCTCTTTTTGGGCGGCGAGGCATGGTGGCGAGGACGTCTCGGGGCCCTCAACCGTGTTGGCGCAACGCGGGCTCCTCCCGGTCCTTTGATCGAGAGCAAGATCATGTCATAGCCGGAGCCAGTAGACATGAACTCGAGACTCCTGTTGACGGTCCTTAAGTATCAAATTTAAATATCAAATAAATAAAGAAAAGGATCCAAATGAAATCAACATCTAGACTTAGGGTTTTATCTGACAGAATTCCACAAGTTTTGGTGTTTGTCTATTTCTGTAGGGGGTTATCAGGAAATATGAAAGAAAGGCCCACACGTCGGGATTACATAGAGATATTAACGTGCCGCGCAATTATCTTACATCTAGAAGACTCTAGAAGCCACGTGACCGAAGCGGAGGCGAAACGGGGCCAGAGGCAGGGCGCCCGCCCTTTTCTCCTGGGCGCCCGCCCACCTCCTGAGTCCAATCAGGACTCTGCTTCGTGGGAGATCTCCACCGACCTAAAGGATGAATCTAAACCATACAATCAATGTCGGTTTGATTCAACAGCCCATATTCACTTGAAGGGACTATAAAACCAGACCCCCTGGCCCCTGGAGGAGAGAGCCTCTCAACCCTAATTCATTGTTCCTCAAGGGAGAAGAAGCCTCTGATCAAGATTAGAGCCACCACATCAATTAGATATCTAGATTAGCATAGCTACATAGGATTAGAACTAGAAGGAGTCAATCTTCGATTGGTTTCCGGATCTGTCAAGAGGATTCTTGGTAATTCTCTAATTGTGCTTCTAATTGCTTTCTAATTATCTTTGTTCTTCAATATTATGAATATGACTTTGTTCTACTTCAATATATTGCTTATGACTTTGCTCTGCTTGTTTATATTCAAGATTATATTGTTCTTAGTTTATCATAGTTATGTACTTGGCTTAGTTAGATTGGATCTATATACGTGCTTAGGATCGTATAGCGTTTATCCATCGGATCCATGGGTAAATGATAGATATTGTGTAGGTGTGGTGCTTATACCGTATTTATCTGCGATTGTACCCAATATGCCAGATCGTGGGGTGGTTCGTGATAGTGACAGCTTCATTGATTCTTATATAGTCCCCCTCTCGTGTATTGGCTGGCAGAGCAATATTATTACAGGGGAGTGATTGCTATGTTTCTCATTTACCTTGCTAATATCACTATGCATGGGCGTAGTCTTATCTCACAATGATTGCTAAGTATGCTTGCACTAATTATGATATACTAGATTATATAGTTGAGAATAACTTAGGGAATATTCTTGTAGTTCGTTCTAATACCATGCTAATGACTTTCTAGAGTATCCAATTGAGGTGCTTATCATATTTATTATGTGGCTAGATCAGATTAGTTATCCTTGTCACTATTCATTATTTCATATATCTTTTATGTGACACTTATCCCTGTATGAAGAGTTAGATATAATGTTCTCACTTATACATGCAATGATAGATGCTCAATCTCATATTCTATTCTGTAATCAATAGTGATGATTGTTAATTCTTTCCCAGTGGTAAAAATATAAATAACGATACCTGGAATACTTCCCAGTTAAAATGCTGCATCGGTATTAATCTGTGCGCTTGCAGATCCCATTCATTATTTATTTAGAAGAGCAATTGCATATTTCAATACCGCGTCTCTTATATCATGCTGGGGATGACAACTTGGCTTAAGTGGTGTGAGGGATAGGTTTGGCATTTTTGGCACCGTTACTAGATTTAGAGAACTTAGACTACTTTTGGTAATGATGTTAAGAATACCCAACAAGCATTTTTGGCGCCGTTGCCGGGGAAGGTTGATTACTAATCAGGAATGGAATAAAAGATTTTGAGTTATCATTCGCATTACTAATATGATTGAGCTTATCTATTCTCTCATACAGTTTTACTCCGATATTTTTCTATTTTATCTTATGTAGGGGAATGTATGAATAGAAGACATCTTCCAGGAAATTTTGTTGACAATCCCGAAGCGTTATTCAAAAGAACTAGAGCCAAGCTCAAAAAGAGATCATCAACACTTCAGCAAGAAGCTTCATCCAATCAAGAAGATCACCGGAATTTGTCTTCAGAGTTCGAAGCCATGGCGAACAAATCAATCCGTGAGTTCTTAGCTCCCACTATGGACAACATCCGCACTGGACCTGCTGCAGAGATCGACGGCAATTTTGAGCACAAGGCTGGACTTATCAACATGGTGCAATGTAACCAGTTCTGTGGGAAGGCACATGAAGATGCTAGTGCTCATTTACAACACTTCCTGGAGCTTTGCAACACATTCACCATATCAGGAGTTTCCAAAGATGCTATACTACTTCGCCTCTTCCCATTCTCACTATTAGGGAGAGCGAAGCAATGGTTCTACGCTACAAAGGAGAAGAATACTACGTGGACACTCTGCTCAACAAACTTCCTGGCTAAGTTCTTTCCCATGGGCAAGACCAATGCTCTCCGTGGGAAGATTACAAGTTTTCAGCAACAACATGACGAATCTGTTCCAGAAGCATGGGAGTGCTTCCAAGGCTACATCCTAGAATGTCCCCATCATGGAATGGAGAGTTGGCTATTGATGCAGACGTTTTATCATGGGCTCGGCAACAGTGCTCGAGAAACCATGGATGCTGCAGCTGGAGGAGCATTCTTATCACTTACTATACCACAAGCCACAGCTCTTGTGGAGAAGATGGCGTCCAATCAAAGCTGGAATGAAGAGAGGACCCAGACACGCAAGAGAGGTGGAGGTATGCATCAGCTGAAGGAGGTAGACATGCTGTCTGCAAAGCTAGACCTGCTCATAAAGAAGCTCGATGATAGAGCTGGAGACAAGAAAGAAGTTATGCACATCTACGACTCTCACATGACTTGTGAGGAGTGTGGAGACACTGGACACTCAGGCAACCACTGCCCCGAGATGCTTGAGGATGTGAACTTCGTCAACAACAACAACAACAACAACTACTACAACCGTCCTCAACAAAATCAAGGTTGGAATCAACAGAGGCCTAACTACTCAGGTAATTATCATGGTAACAATTCTTACAACAACAATAATAATTTTCCACCTCTAAGAGAGTTAGTGTCTAATCAAGGAAAGCTAATGGATAACCTATCTAAGAAATTGGCATCTAATGATAAAATGCTAGAAAATATAAATAATAGAATGGATAATTTCTCTACTGCCATCAAGAATCAAATTAGCTTTAATAAAATGATTGAATCTCAGTTAAATCAAATAGCTGCTGCTGTTCCTACTACTAACCCCGGTATACCATCACAACCGAAAGGATTAGAATCTGCAAATCTTGTAGACATGTTTGATGCAGGTAATAATTGGAGTAACCCCATCACTGAATTCTCTACTGACCTTCTGCCGGTCAAGAGAGGCGATCCAGGATGCCCCGTCATCCTGATCTCCATCGGCATGGTAGACATTCCAGAAGCACTCTGTGACTTTGGCTCTAGTGTCAACATTATACCCAGGGTACTCTATGAAAAATTCTTTCCATATCCTTTATTAGAAACAACCATGTGTTTGCAGTTTGCAGATCGGACGATAACTTTTCCAAAAGGAATATTGAAGAACCTTTGCGTCCGAGTTGGTACCTTGTATGCCCTAGCAGACTTCGTACTGGTAGAGACCGGAAATGATGAGAGAGCACCTATCATCCTAGGGAGGCCATTCTTGAACACCACGGGAGCTATCATCTACGCTAGAGCTGCCAAGATCAGTTTCTACGTCAAAGGGAGGAAGGAGACATTTTTCTTCAAGAACAAGACTACATAAATTCCAGATCAATCCAGACGTGAATCAAGGAAGAGGACCAACAGGAGAAACAGGAACAAGCAAGTGTGGACTGAGTCAGCTAAGATGGTCACTGTAGTTCATGGAGGCCAAGATCACCAACTTAAGTCACCGTTTTTGACCAAGAAGGACGACCCAGGAATGCCAAGCATTTACTGCTCCATCAATGGATACAACTTCTACAAGACGACTTGTGACACCGGATCGGGCGTCAACATAATGGCCGCAGTCACTTATCGGCTCTTGTTCGGGACCATGCCCCTAAGACCAACATACATTCAGCTCTAGATGGCAGATCAGACATTTCGAGAAGTTAAAGGAATAGTAACTGATGTCCCCGTCAAAATAGACGATCACTTTGTCTACACAGACTTTCAAGTTATTGACATGGGAGAAGACGAGTACGATCCACCCATCATCCTTGGAAGACCGTTCCTCAGCACCGTTAAAGCAATTATCTACATTGAAACCGGAGAAGTCCATATGCACTTCCCCTCAGAGAAGGTACGCCGTTATTTTACTGTCCCTAACTATATCATTGAAGAATCTAAGCAGGTAAGAAAGCGACGCAACCGCAACCAGAGGAGGCAGATCAATAGGGACGGATGGGCAGACTATGAAGGAGAAGTGAGAAGGTCAGAGGACGTAGAGTTTAAACAGAATTAGCCAGAGGAGACTGAAGCACCAAGTCAGGTGTGGAAAATGAAGATAACTATACATGAAGAGGAGGCGCCGCCGGAAGTACCGACTACGCCACCCAACGAACCTCAGGACAATTGAAAAAATGGAGAGTCCCGTTCAGAGGACTTAAAAACACCGAACGCCTTGCCAAGAGGTAAACTTGGTAGTTATCCTTTCCCTTTCAATTATTTTAAATAGTTTACTTAGTTAATTAAATTTGTGCTATCCTAAAAATAAAATAAAAATTTCTTTTCTGCTTTATAAAACAAAAATATAAAAACAGGGAGTAATAATTATTAAGGAGTCTCAACATGATAAAGGCTAGATATTTATGCTAACACTTAATCAGTTCCACAAGCTTTGTTGTCTATTTGAGCTCCACAAAATTTAAGAAGACTAGTGTTGATATTTGGGAACGCAATAAGGAATTGATCCGCAAGCGCACGGATATCGGTGAGCACTTCACCCGGGAAATTATCCAGAGTATCGTATTTATTTTTTTACCACTAGGAGAAAGAGTGCATCTGACTAACCAGTTTATTACTACTAACCTTTAGGCAAAAAGAATGTCTTTCGATGTGAGTGATAAATAGAGAAGACTGCAACCGTAGTCTCCTTCTAACCTTGGTAAGGATGATCTACTGTTCTAATGGGGAGGCTAACGGAATCTAGACACCACAAAGGATGTTCAACCCGCACCTATAAACCCTATCCTTCCTACTAACGAGATGTGATCTACAAAGGTAACTCGGAATTGTCACATTCCTCACTACTACCACGGTCCAGCTAGTCAGGGAATATCTATGAGTACCCAAGCCTAAACACCACATTTACACCAGCAATGATTACTCTAAACTCTACACGAAGAGATTAAAGTAAACTCATAAACCATAAGAACAATAAAACAAGAACTTACTAGAATTTAGAAGTCGAAATACTGAAGAATCCTAGGAGCAAGCTTCGGGTTAGGAGAACTTGATCCCGCAGGTACAAGCTTGGAGTAGACACCGACAGGCCGGGCTTCCTCCATTCTACACCTCCACTCTATCTCTCTCAATCTAGTAGAAACTAGAAGATCTATTTCTACCTTACATTGGTTGCTAAGCCTAAAAAAGAAATATTAATTAGAGAAGAGGTTTTCCTTCGAGGGCACCCCTCAGTCTCTATGATAATTTCTTCATGTCTTCTCCAGGGGCCAGGGCGGTCTCCTTATATAGTCCTCCCCTTCTATGCGTTTTGGGTCGGTAGGCGAGGTGGTACTATGTTTTCCTTGATCCAATAGGTCGGTGGAACATCCCGAGCGAAGAGAGTCCTGAAAGCTCTCCAGCAGGGGGCGGGCGCCCTAGGCCTGGCCCCTTTCGGCCTCCGCTTCCTTCCCGTGCCTTCTGGAGTCTTCTAGATGGTAGAAAATTGCGCGGTGCGTTGATATCTCTATGTAATCCCGACATGTGGGCCTTTCTTCCGTATTTCCTAATAACCCCCTGCAGAAATAGACAAACACCAAAACTCGTGGAATTCTGTCAGATAAAACCCTAAGTCTAGATGTTGATTTCATTTGGATCCTTTTCTTTGTTTATTTGATAATTAAATTTGATACTTAAGGACCGTCAACAAACTCCCCCAAGCTTACCTCTTGCTCATCCCTAAGCAAGGATAGACTCAGCAATGGATTAGAAGTTGTTGCAATATCTTTAAAAATTGACGGTACACATGCTTTTTAAATAAGATCTCATCCCTGAGTTAGAGTAAACTGTCAAGACTTAAAACATACTTTACCTTCACCATGGGACTTGTAACCGTCACTTCTGTCTTGAGAGGTTAAAAGATAGAACAGTCTAGCCAAGTGCCATGTCTCTTATTCTTGATCAGCTATAGCTCTGGGGTTTTTTGTAGATTTTCAAATAAAACTCAGAGATTCCTTGTATGACTCTCTCATATCTCTCTTTTGTGGTATTTCTGGATCCTTACCAAGGCATTGATGGTATATGCCTTCTCTCAAGATATGTGGTATTTATGGTATAAGGCATAGTGACATTGCCTTCTCTCTCACCCTACTCTAATAAGGCTTGATATCTGGAGCTCATAGGTGGGAGACAGCTAATACATACTTACAAGACATTTATTGCATAGTCAAACCATGGATCTAGAGAAACAAATCAATAAGCCAAATCAAGATGTGCATGTGTGGCGAATGAATGGTGTAAGGTGATAATAGTAATAACAATGGTGAAAGTCTAATTCGACTTTTGCTCTTTTGAGGGGATACATACCTTCCCTGCTTTTTGAAACTTTATGAGGAGAATGAGATGCTCTTCTTTTTCTTTCCTCTCAGGTGGGTGTCTTGTACCCCTAATTCTACTGTCGGACACTTGTCCATTTTTACCTCTCGTCTCACTTTTTCTTTCTTTCGAGGTTCCGAGCACTTGCCCTTTTTATTTCCTTGTTTATATATATTTTTTCTCTTTTCTTTCTTTTTTTTTCAGAGCACTCATCTCTTGAGATAATATAGCAAGTGGTAGTAACCAAAATATTTGGAGCATTTATTTCACAGGGAATAACAGGGATAGGAAAATGTTTTTGACTCTTCTCTCCCGGATTAGGAGTAGAATATTTTTGGGTGATTCTGGAGATGGAAATGGATGGATATATGTGGATGGTACTTCTGGAGTAGAAGTAGCATATATGAGTGAACGTGCAAGTGAATCTTGATTTAACCACATGACAAGCTCCTAAGGGTCTACACAGCTTGACCACACTCAATGCTCATAAGCAGTAAATAGTAAATGTGTGGCTCAAAGTCTAGCAAGCATGTATATATGGCTGTGGTAGGAATTTAAACTCTCATCATACAGGAACTCATCATGCAATATTTTAAAGATTTTTCAAGATAAAATTTTCCAAAATTCTAGCATCTCTAGGAACAGATAAACAGCAGCTCAACCTTCCCATATCATATCCGTTAACAACTTAGATTTCAGATCAAATTTTCATCCCACAAGTTTAGATCTAGAGCAAGCTTTAAATTATAACAGTTATGTCTAAACTTGAGAGGGAACTTCAAAATTGCAAATTAGGCAGAGCAACTATTCATCATATCCATGCTAGAGTTTTATTATTAAGATTCAGATTAGCATAGCCACTTTATTTATTTATTAAACATACTAAGCAAAATATATATATAAGCACAAAATCTTTATTTGGTTTTTCATAGTTTATGTATTTTAATATTCTAACATAATATAAGTAGAAAGATAGGTAGAAATACTTAGCGAGAATAATGGGGGTGCTCTCCCCCAAGCTGAATTTTGACGTAATTTCTCTTGATGTAGCTAGCAGGTGGCAGAGGTGTATTTGAAAGTCAGCACCATTCTGACAGCGATTAGAATGTCCTCCGTCTGTTAGTCTTCTTGATTCTTAAATTCTGTGGAGCTCAAATAAACAACAAAGCTTGTAGAACTAATTAAGTGTTAGCATAAATATCTAGCCTTCATCATGTTGGGCTTCCTTAATAAATGTTATTTATTTAGTAGGATCATACACTTATTATTATTTTTTTTTTATATTTATATTGTAAGATGAAAACTTATTTATTTTATTTTTATGCCACCACAGTGAATGTATTTATGGGTTTTATGCCATGAGCATACTCACATGGGGCTTACTATTTTTTAACATTTTTATTTTCTTATCAAGATAGCATGAACCTGATTAACTAAGCAAATTATAATTGAATAATTGAAAGGAAAGGGTAACTACCAACTTTACCTCTTAGCAAGGCGTTCGGTATTTTTATGTCCTCCGAACGGGACTCTCTGTTTTCTCAGTCGTCCTGGGATTCGCTAGGTGGCGTAGTCGGTGATTTCGGTGGCGCCTCTCTTCGTGTATAACTATCTTCTCCCTCCACATCTGACTCGGTGCTACGGTCTCCTCAGGACAGTTCTGTTCAAGCTGTATGTCTTCAGTCCTTATCACTTCTCCTTCGTAGTCTATGTTGACGGTCCTTAAGTATCAAATTTAATTATCAAATAAATAAAGAAAAGGATCCAAATGAAAACAAGATCTAGACTTAGGGTTTTATCTGACAGAATTCCACGAGTTTTGGTGTTTGTCTATTTCTGCAGGGGGTTATCAGGAAATATGGAAGAAAGGCCCACATGACAGGATTACGTAAAGATATTAACGTGCTGCGCAATTATCTTACATCTAGAAGACTCCAGAATTCACGAGACCGAAGCGGAGGCGAAACGGGGCCAGAGACAGGGCGCCCGCCCTATCCTACTGGGCGCCCGCCCTGCCCCCAAGTCCAATCAGGACTCTGCTTTGCGGGAGATCTCCACCGACCTAAAGGATGAATCTAAACCATACAATCTATGTCGGTTTGATCCAAGGGCCCATATTCACTTGGAGGGACTATAAAACCAGACCCCCTGGCCCCTGGAGGAGACAGCCTCTCAACCCTAATTCATTGTTCCATCAAGGGAGAAGAAGCCTCTGATCAAGATTAGAGCCACCACATCAATTAGACATCTAGATTAGCATAGCTACATAGGATTAGAACTAGAAGGAGTCAATCTTCGATTGGTTTCCGGATCTGTCAAGAGGATTCTTGGTAATTCTCTAATTGTGCTTCTAATTGCTTTCTAATTATCTTTGTTCTTCAATATTATGAATATGACTTTGTTCTACTTCAATATATTGCTTATGACTTTGCTCTACTTGCTTATATTCAAGATTATATTGTTCTTAGTTTATCATAGTTATGTACTTGGCTTAGTTAGATTCGATCTATATACATGCTTAGGATCATATAGCGTTTATCCATCGGATCCATGGGTAAATGATAGATATTGTGTAGGCGTGGTGCTTATACCGTATTTATCTGCGATTGTACCCAATATGCCAGATCGTGGGGTGGTTCGTGATAGTGACAGCTTCATTGATTCTTATATAGTCCCCCTCTCATGTATTGGGCTGGCAGAGCAACATTATTACAGGGGTGTGATTGCTATGTTTCCCATATTCCTTGCTAATATCACTATGCATGGGTGTAGTCTTGTCTCACAATGATTACTAAGTATGCTTGCACTAATTATGATAATGCTAGACTATATAGTTAAGAATAACTTAGGGAATATTCTTGTAGTTCGTTCTAATACCATGCTAATGACTTTCTAGAGTATCTAATTGAGGTGCTTATCATATTTATTATGTGGCTAGATCAGATTAGTTATCCTTGTCACTATTATTATTTCATATATCTTTTATGTGACACTTATCTCTGTATGAAGAGTTAGATATAATGTTCTCAATTATACATGCAATGATAGATGCTCAATCTCATATTATATTCTGTAATCAATAGTGATGATTTCTAATCCCTTCCCAGTGGTAAAAATATAAATAACGATACCTGGAATACTTCCCGGTTAAAATGTTGCATCGGTATTAATCTGTGCGCTTGCAGATCTCATTCATTATTTATTTAGAAGAGCAATTGCATATTTCAATACCGCGTCTCTCTTATCATGCTGGGGATGACAACTTGGCTTAAGTGGTGTGAGGGATAGGTTTGGCATTTTTGGCACCGTTACTAGATTTAGAGAACTTAGTCTACTTTTGGTAATGATGTTAAGAATACCCAACAAGCATTTTTGGCGCCGTTGCCGGGGAAGGTTGATTACTAATCAGGAATGGAATAAAAGATTTTGAGTTATCATTCGCATCACTAATATGATTGAGCTTATCTATTCTCTCATACAGTTTTACCCCGATATTTTTCTATTTTATCTTATGCAGGGGAATGTATGAATAGAAGACATCTTCCAGGAAATTTTGTTGACAATCCCGAAGCATTATTCAAGAAGACGAGAGCCAAGCTAAAGAAATCATCAACACTTTAGCAAGAAGCTTCATCCAATCAAGAAGATCACCGGAACTTGTCTTCAGAGTTCAAAGCCATGGCGAACAAATCAATCCGCGAGTTCTCAGCTCCCACTACGGACAACATCCGCACTGGACCTGCTGCAGAGATCGACGGCAACTTTGAGCTCAAGCCTGGACTTATCAACATGGTGCAATCCAACCAGTTCTGTGGGAAGGCACACGAAGATGCTAGTGCTCATTTACAACACTTCCTGGAGATTTGCAACACATTCACCATAGCAGGAGTTTCCAAAGATGCTATACTACTTCGCCTCTTCCCATTCTCACTGTTAGGAAGAGCGAAGCAGTGGTTCTACGCTACAAAGGAGAAGAATACTACGTGGGCACTCTGCTCAACAAACTTCCTGGCTAAGTTCTTTCCCATGGGCAAGACCAATGCTCTCCGTGGGAAGATTACAAGTTTTAAGCAACAAAATGATGAATCTGCTCCAGAAGCATGGGAGCGCTTTCAAGACTACATCCTAGAATGTCCCCATCATGGAATGGAGAGTTTGCTATTGATGCAGACATTTTATCATGGGCTCAGTAACAGTGCCCGAGAGACCATGGATGCTGCAGCTGGAGGAGCATTCTTATCACTTACTATACCACAAGCCACAGCTCTTGTGGAGAAGATGGCGTCCAACCAAAGCTGGAATGAAGAGAGGACCCAGACACGCAAGAGAGGTGGAGGTATACATCAGCTAAAGGAGGCAGACATGCTGTTTGCAAAGCTAGACCTGCTCATGAAGAAGCTCGACGATAGAGCTGGAGACAAGAAAGAAGTTATGCACATCTACGACTCTCACTTGACTTGTGAGGAGTGTGGAGACACTAGACACTCAGGCAACCACTGCCCTGAGATGCTTGAGGATGTGAACTACATCAACAACAACAACTACTACTACTACAACCGTCCTCAACAAAATCAAGGTTGAAATCAAGAGAGGCCTAACTACTCAGGTAATTATCAAGGTAACAATTCTTACAACAATAATGCTAACAATTTTCCACCTTTGAGAGAGTTATTGTCTAATCAAGGAAAGCTAATGGATAACCTATCTAAGAAATTGGCATCTAATGATAAAATGCTAGAAAATATAAATAATAGAATGGATAATTTCTCTATTGCCATCAAGAATCAAATTAGCTTTAATAAAATGATTGAATCCCAGTTAAATCAAATAGTTGCTGCTGTTCCTTCTACTAACCCTGGTATACCATCACAACCGGAAGGATTAGAATCTGCAAATCTTGTAGACATGTTTGATGCAGGTAATTGGAGTAACCCCGTCACTGAATTTTCTACTGACCGTCTGCCGGTCAAGAGAGGCGATCCAGGACGCCCCGTCATCCCGATCTCTATCGGCATGGTGGACGTTCCAGAAGCACTCTGCGACTTTGGCTCCAGTGTCAACATTATACCCTGGGTACTCTATGAAAAATTCTTTACATATCCTTTATTAGAAGCAACCATGTGTTTGCAGTTTGCAGATCAGACGATAACTTTTCCAAAAGGAATAGTGAGGAACCTTTGTGTCCAAGTTGGTACCTTGTATGCCCCAGCAGACTTCGTAGTGGTAGAGACCGGAAATGATGAGAGAGCACCTATCATCCTAGGAAGGCCATTCTTGAACACCACGGGAGCTATCATCTACGCTAGTGCTGCCAAGATCAGTTTCTACGTCAAAGGGAGGAAGGAGACATTTTTCTTCAAGAACAAGACTACACAAATTCAAGATCAATCCAGACGTAAATCAAGGAAGAGGACCAACAGGAGAAACAGGAACAAGCAAGTGTGGACCGAGTCAGCTAAGATGGTCACTGCAATTCATGGAGGCCAAGATCATCAACTTAAGTCACCGTGTTTGACTAAGAAGGACGACCCAGGAATGCCAAGCATCTACTGCTCCATAAATGGATACAACTTCTACAAGACGACTTGCGACACCGGATCGGGCGTCAACATAATGGCCGCAGTCACCTATCGGCTCTTGTTCGGGACCAGGCCACTAAGACCAACATACATTCAGCTCCAGATGGCAGATCAGACATTTCGAGAAGTTAAAGGAATAGTATCTGATGTCCCAGTCAAAATAGACGATCACTTTGTCTACACAGACTTTCAAATTGTTGACATGGGAGAAGACGAGTACGATCCACCCATCATCCTTGGAAGACCGTTCCTCCGCACCGTTAAAGCAATTATCTACATTGGAACCGGAGAAGTCCATATGCACTTCCCCTCAGAGAAGGTACGCCGTTATTTTACTGACCCTAACTATATCATTGAAGAATCTAAGCAGGTAAGAAAGAGACGCAACCGCAACCAGAGGAGGCAGATCATCAAGGACGGATGGGCATACTACGAAGGAGAAGTTATAAGATCAGAAGACGTTGAGTTTAAACAGAATTATCCAGAGGAGATTGAAGCACCGAGTCAGGTATGGAAAATGAAGATAACTATACAAGAAGAGGAGGCGCCACCGGAAGTACCGACTACGCCACCCAACGAACCTCAGGACGATTAAGAAAATGGAGAGTCCCGTTCGGAGGACTTAAAAACACCGAACGCCCTACCAAGAGGTAAACTTGGTAGTTATCCTTTCCCTTTCAATTATTTCAAATAGTTTACTTAGTTAATTATGTTCATACTATCCTAAAAAGAAAATAAAAATGTGAAAAAACTGTAAGCCCCATGTGAGTAGACGAGTGGCATAAAACCCATAAGTACATTCACTGTGGTGGCATAAAAATAAAATAATTATTTTTCTGCTTTATAAAATAAAAATATAAAAACAGGGAGTAATATTTATTAAGGAGTCTCAAGATAATAAAGGCTAGATATTTGTGCTAACACTTAATTAGTTCCACAAGCTTTGTTGTCTATTTGAGCTCCACAGAATTTAAGAATCAAGAAGACTAGTAGACGGAGGACATTCTGAATGCTGCTGACTTTCAAATACACCTCTGCCAACTGCTAGCTACATCAAGAGAAATTACGTCAAAATTCAGCTTGGGGGAGAGCACCCCCATTTATCCCGATAAGTATTTCTATCTATCTATCTTTATACTTATATTATTTTAGAATATTAAAATACATATAAACTATGGAAAACCAAATAAAGATTTTATGCTTATATATATATATATGTCTTTTGCTTAGTGTGTTTAATAAATAAATAAAGTGGCTATGCTAATCTGTATCTAAATAAAACTTAAGCATGGATATGATAAATAGTTGCTCTGCCTAATTTGCAAATTTTAAGTTCTCTCTCAAGTTTAGATATAGCTGTTATAATTTAAAGCTTACCCTAGACCTAAACTTGTGGGATGAAAATTTGATCTGAAGTCTAAGTTATTAACGGATATGATATGGGAAGGTTGAGCTGCTGTTTATCTGTTCCTAGAGATGCTAGAATTCTGGAGAATTTTATCTTTGAAAATCTTTAAAATGTTGCATGATGAGTTCCTGTATGATGAGAGTTTAAATTCCTACCACAGCCATATATACATGCTTGCTAGACTTTGAGCCATACATTTATTATTTACTGCTTATGAGCATTGAGTGTGGTCAAGCTGTGTAGACCCTTAGGAGCTTGTCATGTGGTTAAATCAAGATTTCACTTGCACGTTCACTCATATATGCTACTTCTACCCCGGAAGTACCATCCACATATATCCACCCATTCCATCTCCGGAATCACCCAAAAATATTCTACTCCTAATCCAGGAGTGAATAACCAAAAATATTTCTGTTTTCCCCTTGTGAAATAAATGCTCAAGTTATCTTGTTACTACCACTTGCTATATTATCTCAAGAGATGAATGCTCTGAAAAAAAGAGAAAGATACGAGGAAATAAAAAGGAGCAAGTGCTCGGAACCTCGAAAGAAAACAAAAAAAGTGAGATGAGAGGTAAAAATGGACAAGTGTCCGACACTAGAATTAGGGGTACAAGATGCCCACCTGAGAGAAAAGAAAAAGAAGAGCATCTCATTCTCATCATAAAGTTTCAAAAGCAAGAAAGGTATGTATCCCCTCAAAGAGCAAAGTAGAATTAGACTTCCACCTCCATTGTTTTCACCATTGTTATCACCATCATCACCATTCACCATTCATTCGCCACACATGCACATCTTGATTTGGCTTATTGACTTGTTTCTTTGGATCCATGGTTTGACTATGCAATAAATGTCTTGTAAGTATGTATACTTTATCTCCCACCTACGAGCTCCAGATATTAAAGCCTTATTAGAGTAGGGTGAGGGAGAAGGCAATGTCACTATGCCTCATACCACAAATACTACATATCTTGAGAGAAGGCATATACCATCACTGCCTTGGTAAGGATCCAAAAATACCACAAAAGAGAGACCTGAGAGAATCATACAAGGAAACTCTGAGTTTTATTTGAAAATCTGCAAAAACCCCAGAGCTATAGCTGATCAAGAATAAGAGACATGGCACTTGGCTAGACTGTTCTATCTTTTAACCACTCAAGACAGAAGTGACAGTTACAAGTCTCATGGTGAAGGTAAAGTAAGTAAATTTTAAGTCTTGACAGTTTACTCTAACTCAGAGATGAGATCTTATTTAAAAGCATGTGAACCGTCAAATTTTTTTTAAGATATTGCAACAACTTATGATCCACAGCTGAGTCTATCCTTGCTCAGGGACGAGCAAGAGGTAAGCTTGGGGGAGTTTGTTGACGGTCCTTAAGTATCAAATTTAATTATCAAATAAATAAAGAAAAGGATCCAAATGAAAACAAGATCTAGACTTAGGGTTTTATCTGACAGAATTCCACGAGTTTTGGTGTTTGTCTATTTCTGCAGGGGGTTATCAGGAAATATGGAAGAAAGGCCCACATGACAGGATTACGTAAAGATATTAACGTGCTGCGCAATTATCTTACATCTAGAAGACTCCAGAAGCCACGAGACCGAAGCGGAGGCGAAACGGGGCCAGAGACAGGGCGCCCGCCCTGCCCCCAAGTCCAATCAGGACTCTGCTTTGCGGGAGATCTCCACCGACCTAAAGGATGAGTCTAAACCATACAATCTATGTCGGTTTGATCCAAGGGCCCATATTCACTTGGAGGGACTATAAAACCAGACCCCCGGGCCCCTGGAGGAGAGAGCCTCTCAACCCTAATTCATTGTTCCATCAAGGGAGAAGAAGCCTCTGATCAAGATTAGAGCCACCACATCAATTATACATCTAGATTAGCATAGCTACATAGGATTAGAACTAGAAGGAGTCAATCTTCGATTGGTTTCCGGATCTGTCAAGAGGATTCTTGGTAATTCTCTAATTGTGCTTTTAATTGCTTTCTAATTATCTTTGTTCTTCAATATTATGAATATGACTTTGTTCTACTTCAATATATTGCTTATGACTTTGCTCTACTTACTTATATTCAAGATTATATTATTCTTAATTTATCATAGTTATGTACTTGGCTTAGTTAGATTCGATCTATATACATGCTTAGGATCGTATAGCGTTTATCCATCGGATCCATGGATAAATGATAGATATTGTGTAGGCGTGGTGCTTATACCGTATTTATCTGCGATTGTACCCAATATGCCAGATCGTGGGGTGGTTCGTGATAGTGACAGTTTCATTGATTCTTATATAGTCCCCCTCTCGTGTATTGGGCTGGCAGAGCAACATTATTACAGGGGTGTGATTGCTATGTTTCTCATATTCCTTGCTAATATCACTATGCATGGGTGTAGTCTTGTCTCACAATGATTGCTAAGTATGGTTGCACTAATTATGATAATGCTAGACTATATAGTTAAGAATAACTTAGGGAATATTCTTGTAGTTCGTTCTAATACCATGCTAATGACTTTCTAGAGTATCTAATTGAGGTGCTTATCATATTTATTATGTGGCTAGATCAGATTAGTTATCCTTGTCACTATTATTATTTCATATATCTTTTATGTGACACTTATCTCTGTATGAAGAGTTAGATATAATGTTCTCAATTATACATGCAATGATAGATTCTCAATCTCATATTCTATTCTGTAATCATTAGTGATGATTTCTAATCCCTTCCCAGTGGTAAAAATATAAATAATGATACCTGGAATACTTCCCGGTTAAAATGCTGCATCGGTATTAATCTGTGCGCTTGCAGATCCCATTCATTATTTATTTAGAAGAGCAATTGCATATTTCAATACCGCGTCTCTTATATCATGCTGGGGATGACAACTTGGCTTAAGTGGTGTGAAGGATAGGTTTGGCATTTTTGGCACCGTTACTAGATTTAGAGAACTTAGTCTACTTTTGGTAATGATGTTAAGAATACCCAACAGTCTACCCATCCGTTCTTGATGATTTGCCTCCTCTGGTTGCGGTTGCGTCGTCTTCTTGTCCTGACCTGCATAGAGTCTTCAACTATATAGTTATGGTCAGTAAAATAGTTGCGTACCTTCTTAGAGGGGAAGTACATGTGGACTTCTCCAGTTCCAATGTAGATGATTGCTTTGGTAGTGTTGAGGAACGGTCTTCCAAGGATGGTGGGTGGATCATATTCGTCTTCTCCCATGTCAATGACCTGAGAATCATCTGGAGCTGAATATATTGGTTGTAGGGGCATGGTTCCATGCAGGAGCTGATAAGTGACTGCGGTCATTATGTTGTCGTCAGATCCGGTGTCGTAGAGTGTCTTCTAAAAAGAGTATCCATTGATTGCGCACTCGATGCTTGGAACACCAGAGTCGTCCTTCTTGATCAAGAAAGGTGGCTTGAGTCGACGATGTTGACCTCTTCCGATAAGGATCCAATGTTTTAAGTCTTCTGGACAAGACTTTCCACCATCTTCATCCTTTAGGTGCATCATTTGATTAGGTGTGAACCTTGACGTCTGCACCTCTTGATACGGTGTCACCCATGTTCTTCTTTGCCCAGTAGTTCGAAGTATGGTGTTGGCAATATCCTGCTCAGTGTGTTTGTGCTCATAGATCCAGGTCCTTCACTTGGTGGAGTCTGGGAGTTGTAAAACTCCTCCATGTTTTGCTTGAAGTGTACCTGTTCATAGAGACAAGGCAGAGATCAAGTGTATGGGCTCTGTTGGTGGAAAACACCAACAGAACCAAAAGTGTATTTGTTTTTCTCTAACCTTAAGCATAATGAGCAAGACAAAGTTGATGAATAATAAGATCATGAGTGTATTATTTGAAACATTTGTCAGATCAGATGGCTCAACCTAATGGAAAGATAATCTATCTATATTTATGTTTTGTTTATATCTTCCAAATATTGAATGTGCAACATATTAGCTTATATGTTTAGGAGCGTGGGATCACGAAGGTAGTACTAAGAACAAAGATTAAAGGACTAAACATGTTGAATTAATTGAGTTGGTTAATCTGGAGTTATAAATCATACATGTTTGTCTCTTTATTTATGTGAATGCTTGAACCAAGGAGAAGCTTATAAAAGCGATAGTCAAGTACCTTAAGGTGTTTCCTTACTTGAAGAGTGACGGTACAGTATCACCTTGTGGAAGCTTTCCTTTCTTAGAGGTTGTGCATCGTGTTTGTGGCACCCTCCATGAATCATCTCTTATGAGCTACGTCTTTCTTGTGCAAATTGTTAAACTTCATGTGTTACTTTCTTCATCTCTAATGCGAGTTTATCTCAGGACTTCCCAGGTTGATATTGAAAGTTTTCCTGCAGGGGTTAGTCCAACAAAATATCCCATATCTACTATAGCATACTATCGGCTTAAAAAAATCAACCTAGACACCATGTCTAATTTGATTCAGAAGGGCATTTTAACCTAAGCACCATGCTTAATTTAAAATCCCTTGGAAGTAAGATCATCATTCCTAAACTAAGCACCATGCTTAATTAAGAGATAAATGAAACTATTCCAAACCTAGACATATACTAAAGCAAATAAAGGTAGCATGAGAGCATTTATAGAGATCTACTTAAGTGGAGATGACGTAGTGTAATCAGTATTTAACAAATTGAGCATGTCTCAAAGGTAAGGACAACCAACGTAGCAACATGGCAAAAGATGTTTTTATGTAAAGTACTCCCCCAAGCTTGAATTTTACAAAATTCAAGTTTGGATGAATTTAATTCAATGTTGTGTGATGGTTGGTTGGACATACCCTGTGCTTGTCATTCATCCGATCTTCTTGCTCCAGTCCTGGAAAGGTTAGTGACAAGAATACCCGAAGGAATATTTCTACAATTATATTTATATGCTCAATACACAAGGCAATGTTGCAAATAATTAGAAGTTCATGTTATGATCTGATAAGTGCTTGTTTTAGGACACTAAGCTTGTCCTTGGGAAACCACCAAGTTATGTTGGTGAAGTGGTTTCTCCTCCAACATCTACCTATATCAAGATCAACTCAACGAGATCTGCAATATTTATTTAACCATGCAAGCGGCTCGGGCCTGCCCGCAAGCCTGCTAGGCCCGCCCCGCAAAACAGGCCCACTAGGCAACCGTGGCCTGCATGCTTTTCTGTTGCGGGCTGAAGCGGCCTGGCCTGCTAGCGAATGCAGATAGTTCGCAGAACCTGCAAAGTCCCACAAATGCCTGCGTCGCCTAGCTACTCCGTCTCCGCCGCCGTCGCCGCTTCTGTATGCTAGGTCTTGCGACTGTTCAACACTGTGCGCAACAGCGCTCTCTATCCGCGTCCATGGCCGAGGTGGCTGCTGTCTATCCGCGTCCATGCCGGTGCCGGCCCCGAGGTCCATACTGCCCCTCTCCAAAACGCGGATGCCGACGGCCAAATGCCACAACAGGTATGCTTTGTGCTCACTAATCTTGCTCTGAAAAAGATGTGCTCACTAATGCGATAAAGTGCATTAAACTTTGTCAGACTCATTTGGAGTCTCAACACTAGCACTGCTCGAATCCTAATATTTAAAACTAGATACACTGTCCAATTAACTTTTAACATGCTTCCGTGATGCAAAAGAAGTGTGATGCAGTAAAACACTTTAGATTGTGCCGAGATGCTGAAAGTTGTGGATTTTCCTGGAGTTTCTGTTTCTTGCTAGAGTCATGTTCTTCTGACCTTTAACATCTTCGTCCATATGAAGTTTTCACAATCATGCTGAATATTTTCCTGTATTGCATTCTAATTGCTTTCATGTAACCTCAAACAAAATTAAGTTGTGAATTCTACAATGTATTTTTCTCTTTTGTAGAATGCTAAAAAAAGCGATATCAAGCAAATTAAGTTGTCACAATCATGCTGAATATTTTCGTTTTCCACTGAAATATGCTGCTCCAATGATACTAACTGTTGCAAAAGTTTCTGAACCATGATTCTGGAAGGGTGCCAAAATAGTTGTTGCGGCCGGTAGGGGCGGTTTGCAGAGCTCTGGAAGGGTCAAAAGTTTCTGAACCATGATTCTGGAAGGGTGCCAAAATAGTTGTTGCGGCCGGTAGGGGCGGTTTGCAGAGCTCTGGAAGGGTCCCGGTAACACAATTGGTTCGCCGTGCTTATCTCCTAACAGTTTCTTTCTGTGTATAGTTAAACTAACAAAAGAACTATTTGTCGGCAATACAGTAAAGCAGTGACACTTGTGTACATTTCAATAATATTTCCAAATGTTCTGATGTTAAGTTTTTTACTCAATGAGAGATTGAACAAATTGTAATTGACTTTAACCTTGGCACAGGTGTTGTAAATCCTTGCATACACAAGCACTATTCGACAACAAGAAGGCCTGGAGCATACTTATTATTTATGCCATATTTTGTACTTGTTCCTTGTGAGTAATTTATGTATTTGTGGCTTTTTGATGTAATAATACAGCCATTTTGTATGTATTCCTGCAAAGATTATATTTTAGTAGTAATTTGTTTTTGTATGATTTGATGATATTTATACATGAGGAAGACAAGACATTAATTTGGCAAACCCTCTCATTAAAAAAAATTAGCAGGCCCTGCTAGGCCTTGCAGGACTGGTCACTAGGCCCAACGGCAGTTTGCGGCCTGAGTGCACCCGTCAGCAGAGGTCTGCAAAGCCTGCAAATCCTTTTTGCGGCAGGTTGTGGTGGACTGCAGAGCGGCCCACTTGCAAGTTGATATTTATTATAGACATATGCATCGACAACCGTCCTTTTAAAGTTTTTATAAATGAAAAGGAAGAGGGGGTTGGAGATCTCAAATGTGGTAAGGATGGAGAGACAAATTGATTGGAGAGATGTTTTATATGAGCAAGGACTGGGTGAGGTATTTATGAAATAACTTCCATGCTCACTGTTGTTTCTCTCATTCTTAAACTCCAAGGATGATTCTTCATGAATGCTTAAAATTCGTTTAGGATTGTCTCTCAAGTTTGTTTTATCTATCCATTCAATGGTGATAGCACATGGATTTTTAATGCCCTCTAGCCATTGATGTTGCTCTTCTCGATCCTCCTTCTTATGCATGGGATGTCTAGAGAGATTCAAAGGATTATCGGGAGGTTCAAGAGAAAAAGCATAGTAGAAATTATTAAGCTCAAGGATGGGTTGGATAGCCGAATTATGGGATTGAAATGTTTGGAAATCGGCTATTGAAACTTCCTCTCCTTGTATGGGAGATGATTCCTTCTCTATCTCTAAGATTTTTCTATGAAGACTAGTGCAAGAAGGATGTATACGAATGAAGACATACCTTCCTTTACTAATAGATAAAGAAAGAAAGACTCTACCAAAGGTTATATGATTAAGACCAATGTGAAAATATCTAGGAAAAACATGGTCTTGTAGGGCTAGGTCTAAACCAGAATTTATAGAAAGATTAAAAGTTTCCCTAGGTGTAGCTAAAAGTGCATTATCTTTTTGATTAAAAGATAGGACCTCAGCTATAGAAAAGGGTTGGTTTTGACCTATTGCAATCAACTCCGGACACAGATCATAATTAGGGGCAGGACGTGTTGACTCCCATGGTCTATGGCTGGTCTCCGAAGGTGCAAAGAATTTAATAATAGGTATGGAATTTGAGTTATCCATAAAGATAAAAATAAAGAATAAAAGTATAAAAGTATAATACAAGATAATAGCAAGACTCAAAGTTATCTCAGCAAACCGTCTTTCTCCCCGGCAACGGCGCCAGAAATGCTTGTTGATATTTGGGAACGCAATAAGGAATTGATCCGCAAGCGCACGGATATCGGTGAGCACTTCACCCGGGAAATTATCCAGAGTATCGTATTTATTTTTTTACCACTAGGAGAAAGAGTGCATCTGACTAACCGGTCTATTACTACTAACCTTTTGGCACAAAGAATGTCTTTCGATGTGAGTGATAAATAGAGAAGACTGCAACCGTAGTCTCCTTCTAACCTTGGTAAGGATGATCTACTGTTCTAATGGGGAGGCTAACGGAATCTGGACACCACAAAGGATGTTCAACCCGCACATATAAACCCTATCCTTCCTGCTAACGAGATGTGATCTACAAAGGTAACTCAGAATTATCACATTCCTCACTACTACCACGGTCCAGCTAGTCAGGGAATATCTATGAGTACCCCAGCCTAAACACCACGTTTACGCCAGCAATGATTACTCTAAACTCTACGCGAAGAGATTAAAGTAAACTCATAAACCATAAGAACAATAAAACAAGAACTTACTAGAATTTAGAAGTCGAAATACTGAAGAATCCTAGGAGCAAGCTTCGGGTTAGGAGAACTTGATCCCGCAGGTACAAGCTTGGAGTAGACACCGACAGGCCGGGCTTCCTCCAATCTACACCTCCACTCTATCTCTCTCAATCTAGTAGAAACTAGAAGATCTATTTCTACCTTACATTGGTTGCTAAGCCTAAAAAAGAAATATTAATTAGAGAAGAGCTTTTCCTTCGAGGGCACCCCTCAGTCTCTATGATAATTTCTTCATGTCTTCTCCAGGGGCCAGGGGGGTCTCCTTATATAGTCCTCCCCTTCTATGCGTTTTTGGGTCGGTAGGCAAGGTGGTACTATGTTTTCCTTGATCCAATAGGTCGGTGGAACATCCCGAGCGAAGAGAGTCCTGAAAGCTCTCCAGCAGGGGGCGGGCGCCCAGGTCACCAGGGCGGGCGCCCTGGGCCTGGCCCCTTTCGGCCTCCGCTTCCTTCCCGTGGCTTCTGGAGTCTTCTAGATGGTAGAAAATTACGCGGTGCTTTGATATCTCTATCTAATCCCGACATGTGGGCCTTTCTTCCATATTTCCTGATAACCCCCTGCAGAAATAGACAAACACCAAAACTCGTGGAATTCTGTCAGATAAAACCCTAAGTCTAGATGTTGATTTCATTTGGATCCTTTTCTTTGTTTATTTGATAATTAAATTTGATACTTAAGGACCGTCAACAACTAGCAGACGGAGGACATTCTAATCGCTGTCAGAATGCTGCTGACTTTCAAATACACCTCTGCCACCTGCTAGCTACATCAAGAGAAATTACGTCAAAATTCAGCTTGGGGGAGAGCACCCCCATTTATCTCTATAAGTATTTCTATCTATCTATCTTTATACTTATATTATTTTAGAATATAAATTTACATAACTATGGAAAAATCAAATAAAGATTTTATGCTTATATATATATCTTTTGCTTAGTGTGTTTAATAAATAAATAAAGTGGCTATGCTAATCTGTATCTTAATAGTAAAACTCAAGCATGGATATGATGAATAGTTGCACATTTTAAGATCTCTCTCAAGTTTAGACATAACTGTTATAATTTAAATCTTGCTCTAGACCTAAACTTGTGGGATGAAAACTTGATCTGAAATCTAAGTTGTTAACGGATATGATATGGGAAGGTTGAGCTGCTGTTTATCTGTTCCTAGAGATGCTAGAATTCTGGAGAATTTTATCTTTGAAAATCTTTAAAATGTTGCATGATGAGTTCCTGTATGATGAGAGTTTAAATTCCTACCACAGCCATATATACATGCTTGCTAGACTTTGAGCCACACATTTACTATTTACTGCTTATGAGCATTGAGTGTGGTCAAGCTGTGTAGACCCTTAGGAGCTTGTCATGTGGTTAAATCAAGATTTCACTTACACGTTCACTCATATATGCTACTTCTATTCCGGAAGTACCATCCACATATATCCATCTATTTCCATCTCCAGAATCACCCAAAAATATTCTACTCCTAATTCGGGAGAGAATAACCAAAAATATTTCTATTTTCCCCTATGAAATAAATGCTCAAGTTATCTTTTTACTACCACTTGCTATATTATATCAAGAGATGAGTGCTCTAAAAAAGAAGAAGAAAAAAATACGAGGAAATAAAAAGGAAAGAAAAAGTGAGACGAGAGGTAAAAATGGACAAGTGTCCGATAGTAGAATTAGGGGTACAAGATACCCACCTGAGAGAAAAGAAAAAGAAGAGCATCTCATTCTCCTCATAATGTTTGAAAAAGCAAGAAAGGTATGTATCCCCTCAAAGAGCAAAGTAGAATTAGACTTCCACCATTGTTATCACCATCATCACCATATACCATTCATTCGCCACACATGCACATCTTGATTAAACTTATTGACTTGTTTCTTTGGATCCATGGTTTGACTATACAATAAATGTCTTGTAAGTATGTATCTCCCACCTATGAGCTCCAGATATTAAAGCCTTATTAGAGTAGGGTGAGAGAGAAGGCAATGTCACTATGCCTTATACCACAAATACTACATATCTTGAGAGAAGGCATATACCATTACTGCCTTGGTAAGGATCCAGAAATACCACAAAAGAGAGATTTGAAAGTGAGTCATACAAGGAATCTCTGAGTTTTATTTCAAAATCTGCAAAAACCCCAGAGCTATAGCTGATCAAGAATAAGAGACATGGCACTTGACTAGACTGTTCTATCTTTTAACTACTCAAGACAGAAGTGACGATTACGAGTCCCATGGTGAAGGAAAAGTAAGTAAGTTTTAAGTCTTGACAGTTTACTCTAACTTAGAGATGAGATCTTATTTAAAAGCATATGTACCTTCAATTTTTAAATATATTGCAACAACTTATGATCCATAGCTGAGTCTATCCTTGCTTAGGGACGAGCAAGAGGTAAGCTTGGGGGAGTTTGTTGACGGTCCTTAAGTATCAAATTTAAATATCAAATAAATAAAGAAAATGATCCAAATGAAATCAACATCTAGACTTAGGGTTTTATCTGACAGAATTCCATAAGTTTTGGTGTTTGTCTATTTCTGCAGGGGGTTATCAGGAAATATGGAAGAAAGGCCCACACGTCGGGATTACATAGAGATATTAACGTGCCGCGCAATTATCTTACATCTAGAAGACTCCAGAAGCCACGAGACCGAAGCGGAGGCGAGACGGGGCCAGAGGCAGGGCGCCCGCCCACCTCCTGAGTCCAATCAGGACTCTGCTTCGTGGGAGATCTCCACCAACCTAAAGGATGTGTCTAAACCATACAATCAATGTCGGTTTGATCCAACGGCCCATATTCACTTGAAGGGACTGTAAAACCAGACCCCCTAGCCCTTGGAGGAGAGAGCCTCTCAACCCTAATTCATTGTTCCTCAAGGGAGAAGAAGCCTCTGGTCAAGATTAGAGCCACCACATCAATTAGATATCTAGATTAGCATAGCTACATAGGATTAGAACTAGAAGGAGTCAATCTTCGATTGGTTTCCGGATCTGTCAAGAGGATTCTTGGTAATTCTCTAATTGTGCTTCTAATTGCTTTCTAATTATCTTTGTTCTTCAATATTATGAATATGACTTTGTTCTACTTCAATATATTGCTTATGACTTTGCTCTACTTGCTTATATTCAAGATTATATTGTTCTTAGTTTATCATAGTTATGTACTTGGCTTAGTTAGATTCGATCTATGTACATGCTTAGGATCGTATAGCGTTTATCCATCGGATCCATGGGTAAATGATAGATATTGTGTAGGCGTGGTGCTTATACCGTATTTATCTGCGATTGTACCCAATATGCCAGATCGTGGGGTGGTTCGTGATAGTGACAGCTTCATTGATTCTTATATAGTCCCCCTCTCGTGTATTGGGCTGGTAGAGCAATATTATTACAGGGGAGTGATTGCTATGTTTCTCATTTACCTTGCTAATATCACTATGCATGGGCGTAGTCTTGTCTCACAATGATTGCTAAGTATGCTTGCACTAATTATGATATGCTAGACTATATAGTTGAGAATAACTTAGGGAATATTCTTGTAGTTCGTTCTAATACCATGCTAATGACTTTCTAGAGTATCTAATTGAGGTGCTTATCATATTTATTATGTGGCTAGATCAGATTAGTTATCCTTGTCACTATTCATTATTTCATATATCTTTTATGTTACACTTATCCCTATATGAAGAGTTAGATATAATGTTCTCACTTATACATGCAATGATAGATGCTCAATCTCATATTCTATTCTGTAATCAATAGTGATGATTGTTAATCCCTTCCCAGTGGTAAAAATATAAATAACGATACCTGGAATACTTCCCGGTTAAAATGCTGCATCGGTATTAATCTGTGCGCTTGCAGATCCCATTCATTATTTATTTAGAAGAGCAATTGCATATTTCAATAACGCGTCTCTTATATCATGCTGGGGATGACAACTTGGCTTAAGTGGTGTGAGGGATAGGTTTCGCATTTTTTGCACCGTTACTAGATTTAGAGAACTTAGTCTACTTTTGGTAATGATGTTAAGAATACCCAACAACTCCCAAACCAAATCACCGTGGAGCGTGGAATCGGCGAAGTGAGAGTGGCCATCTGGAAAGGAATGGGAAATCGGTGAAAAACACGCAGGACCCCTACCTGGCGCGCCAAATGTCGGTGTTTTCCCCCAGGGGGGTCACACCAACGAGTAAATTTGTATGCGTGCTCCCTTTTCTAGATGGTGATGCAAAAAGACACAAAGATTTATCTTGGTTCGGGCAAGAGAAGGCCCTACGTCCAGCGGGGGGGGGGGGAGAGTTTGTATTATTCTGCACCTAAGTGCTTGTACAGGGGTGAATACAAGCGATGGATGGAGATGGAGTATGGAAGCTACACTGGGTGGGAGTGTTGTATCGTGTGTGTTGTCTTGTGTCCGCTCCTGGGCCTCCCCTTTTATTTTTCCAAGGAGAGACCTAGGGTACATGTATAGGCGTCAGAGTTGGGGTTGATAGAGGTATGGCGCACTGACCTACTTGAGGCCTCCGTACCGGCGTGGCCTCGAGCCGTCCTGTCTTGGTGCCTTGATCATGATTACACGTGCACCTGAAACCCGCTCCTACGCGCCATCCTGGACTGACTTGGCTGTTGCATGCCCGTACGTCGCGGCGGTAGATATGTCGGAGTGGTTGTTGTGTTGTCATTCGACGCCCAACCCTTCCCCAAGAAGGAAATGTGCCTACTCGAGGGTCTGGTGTTGCATAATGCCTTGCCAGCTGGGGCGCTGACTTTAGATGTCTCGAGGGGGGTCTTGATTAGACGTTCCGACCCATTCCCTGCGTCCTGCCATGTTCTGGCTTGTTTGGTGGGGAAGGCTGCAAAAAGAATGACGGGACGGGTGCCTGTTCCCTATCACGCTTCCCGTGACCTACGGGTTAGGTGAGAACGTGGCAGGCGCATTAAATGCCCTGGTTCCCGTGTCCGTGTCAGGCGGCGGGCAGCGTCCTTGCGCTCGACGCCTTCCAATTCGCTCGAGCCTGTTTCCGTATTCGACGGTAGCCTACGCTCGAGCTCTGGTCGATTCGTTGGACGCCCTTTCCGTCTTTGAGGCTGTGGTCGTCGAGGACCGTGCGCACAACTGAGTAGGGCGTCGAATTGGAAACCTCGATTTGTGTACGGATATTCTCGATATGGACATCAGTTGGGGTACCCCTTACTGATATCCTCGACAGCTATAGTCTTGCGGTGCTTAGGAGGTGTCTCGGAGGACTTGAGGGCGTGCTTCAGGGCTTCCTTCGGTGGGATGAAGCGAACCTTCGCTGCTCTGATCCCCTCGAAGTAGGGCCTCTCCTTCTCCATGGTGTAGCGCATGTTGCTGATCTCGCCGCTCCTGTTGGTCTTGACGCCTACAACCCGCTCATTGGGTCTGGGCGACAGGACCCTCGTGCCGGCTGGCACCTTGACGATCACCTCCTGCTTGGCTAGTGGCCCCTTGAGAAGGAGGGGCCGCGGCGGCGCGGTGAGAACTGGATGGGCGTAGTAGGATTGGGTCGAGCTGCGCTGGCATGATGGCATGGCTGCTAGCTGTCGCTCTGTGTTGGCTGGGACGAGAGCGTAGGCATCGGGATCTTCCTTGGGCTTCTTGTTGAGGTCGTAGGGAACGATCTCCCAGTCGAGGTTGAACTCGTCGGCCATTGGAGCAGCGAGGGACTAAGCAAGCTCTAATGGAGGAAGGAAAGAATGATTGAATGAATTTGTTTTGATAGCTGAAGTCAGGGGTCTATCTATATAGGGGTTAAAATGTGCCTCTAGGGTTTTCCACGGGTTAATCCCACCGCCATACTTGCGTAACAATCCATCCGCAGGGTCTTTTGGATAGACATGAGTGAGATTATCGTAACGGAAAAAGTCGGCGGCGAGGGGAGCCATGGGTAGGGCGCCCGCCCTCATCTCTAGGGCGCTCGCCCTAGGCCTGCCTCCTCTACGGGCCTGCTCGCTCGTGCGTGTTTCTAGAAGTATAGTTGTCCCAAAAAATATATGTAGGGCCCTAATTCTCCATCAGAAGAAAAAAATGGATCACGTCTATTTCCTCTAATTCTTTATTGGGTTCTAAAAATAATTTAAGACGTTGACCATTTACCTTGAATAACGTACCTTCATTGTTTTGAAGTGTGATCGCTCTGTGGGATGATGAATTGATTACCTTGTATGGTCCTTCCCAATTACTCTGGAGTTTTCCATGCCCAAAAACCTTCATCCTGGAATTAAAAAGTAATACCTTGTCTCCGGGTGAGAACTCCTTCTTGATTCTCTTGTCCTGCCACCTATTGACTCTATCTTTGTAGATCTTTGAATTATGATATGCTTTCTCTCACCATTCTTCTAATTCGGATAATTGGATTCTTCTATGATATCCATCAACATCTAGGTCCATATTCCATCTCCTTATGGCCTAGTGTGCTTTGAACTCTAGTTCAACATGTAGGTGACAAGTCTTCCCGTACACCAAATGGTATGGAGACATTCCAATTGGGGTCTTGTATGTTGTCCGATATGCCTAGAGTGCATCGGGTAACTTGTCCTTCCATGCCGTTCCCATCTCGTTTACTGTCTTCTGAAGAATGTTCTTGATTTGCTTGTTGGAAGTCTCTGCTTGGCCACTTGTCTAAGGATGATAGGGGGTAGCAACGTTGTGACGGATTCCATGTCTTGATAGATAGTGCTCAAAGCTTTTGTCGATGAATTGTGTTCCTCCATCACTTATCACTACTCTGGGGACTCCAAATCTTGGAAATATGATTTCTTCAAACATCCTCTTTGAATTGATGTTGTCGGCATGCTTGCATGGTAGTGCCTTTACCCACTTGTAGACGTAGTCAACCGCCACCAAGATGAACTCACACTTCTTTGATGGGGGAAATGGACCCATGTAGTCTATTCCCCACACATGAAAGAGCTCTATATGAAGGTTGTTGGTGAGTGGCATGGCATCTCTTGTATTTATGTTTCCGTGCCTTTGACATGGCCCACATCTTTTGATATATTGCTTCGTGTCTTCATACATTGTAGGCCAGTAGAATCCACACTGCCAGATCTTTGAATGTGTACGGAATGCTCTATAATGACCTCCATATGGTGATGAATGGCATCTGTCGATGATCTTCCATCCTTCCTCAGTGGTCACACATCTCCTGAGTAAGCCATTAGAGCATACTCGGAAGAGGTATGACTCATCCCATATGTGTGAACGACTTTCTTAAATAAGCTTCTTCTTGTTCGCTCCTGGTGGTACATACCCTGAAACCATAAAATTAACAATATCTGCAAACCAGGGGTGAGACCTGTTGATTCCGTAGAGCGTGTTGTCCCGGAGTGAATCATTGATGGGTGGTTCCTGTGGATTCTTAAAGTGCATTCTAGACAAGTGATCAGCAACAGAATTTTCTACTCCCTTTTTATCTTTTATTTCTAAGTCAAATTCTTGGAGTAATAAGATCCATCTAATTAAGCGAGGTTTAGCATCTTTTTTAGTGAGCAGATATTTCAGTGCAACATGATCAGGGTAAACAATTATTTTAGCTCCAACTAAATAAGATCTAAATTTATCAATGGCAAAGACAACAGCCAGGAGCTCTTTTTCAGTGGTTGCATAATTAAGCTGAGCTCCTATCAAAGTTTTACTGGTGTAAGCAATTACATGATGCTTTTTATCTTTAGGTTGTCCCAGAACTGCCCCCACAGCATAATCACTAGCATAACACATAATTTCAAAAGGCAACGACCAATCAGGGGGTTGAATGATTGGTGCAGAGATTAGTGCATTTTTCAATAATTCAAAAGCTGTTAAACATGCATCATCAAATTCGAAAGGAGCATCCTTGGCTAGCAAAAGAGTAAGTGGTCTAGCAATAAATGAAAAATCTTTTATGAATCTACGATAAAAGCCAGCATGGCCAAGAAAGCTTTGAATTCCTTTTACATTCACAGGTGGAGGTAGTTGTTCAATTACTTTAGTTTTAGTTTTGTCTACCTCAATACCTCTTTCAGACACTAGGTGTCCCAGCACTATTCCTTCCCTAACCATAGAATGACATTTTTCCCAATTAAGGACTAAGTGCTTATTGTTCACATCTTTGCAAAACTTTGTCTAAGTTTTCAAGACAACTATCAAAGTTTTTCTATATATAGAGAAATCATCTATGAAAACTTCCATAATCTCTTCAATCTGATGCGTCACGTTGTCCCGATCTTCCCGACGTAGGATGAACACCGATAACTAGCTAAAGAACAGCCGGATAACTTGCTGCAAGCAGCGACAACTAGTGCAACGTGGCAAATAAAACTCGAAGCCAACCATCGTCTTTAACCGGCAACCTGAATCGAGGATTCGCCCAACCACACTCTCAAAGAACCAACCAACACAACCTACAATCAATCAAGGAATACCTTGAAGGGAGTAGGAGTGCCAATTGGGAGCGGATGAAGCCGCCGCCTATGTAATCCCGCGAGGAAATCACAAGAGCAAGGGGTAGAGATCACTCTCTGAATATTTGCTAGCACACAGCTAAACAAAAAGGGGTTCTGTATTTCAATTGTCAAAAGTCTCTGATTACAATGAGTCTTAGGGGGTATTTATACTAGCAACAGCCCTGCTAGTTAGGTATGAAAACGAAATAGAGTTTCTGAGGAAAGACAATGTGAAAGGTCCCCTCGAAATGGATTCCCGAAGTGGCTTCGCGTGACTGTTGTCCTCTAGAGCAGTTTCCAATAAACTGACCGTAACTTTTTATTGGGAAGTCCAAATGATGAACCGTTTCTTGGGTGTGAAACTAGACTCAAAGGGCTTTCCATAAATATATGCCAATCAGCATGAAACATTGTAGATTGGTATAGTTTTACTTGGCAATTTGTACCAACATTCTGTCACGACAGACTGTTGACCTTCTGAGCAGTCTGTACTAATTCTGGTCTGCAGACAATATAGTGTATCTAAACTGGTCACCACTAGATTCATTGGAAATTAGACTCGTCAAGCTTTCAAACAAGTGTTCATGAACCTTCATAGCTTTTGTGAGTAAAAAGTTATGAAGATTTCTTTGCACTGGTCCGTTTTTGACTTCCACTGGTCCGTTTTTGACTTCTTCTGGAACTTGCACTGGTTCGTTCTTCAGGGTCCGATTCATCCTTCTCTTCTTATATATACCTGAGTACAATCAAGGTACAACACTTAGGTAGTATCTAATTCTCATTAATATTAAAATGAATCTCACAAAGTAGCACGTGGACCTCTTGTTGTAGCTTCTTTGCACGACTACGTGTAATCGGTCCATCGATGACTTGGGCTGGTGTCGGTGTAGGTGAAACTTGAGTGAGTGTAGCTTGACTTGGAGCTTGTGACATATTGCTAGGTGGCGTGGTCATATTATCCTCCCCCCTTGAAAAGGAGTCGTCCTCGACTCTAAAGTGTCTTCACTTATGAATGGTGAGAGATCAGTAACATTGAAGGAGTTGCTCACGCCATAATGCAGGAAGATCAATCTTGTATGCATTGTCATTGATCTTCTCAAGAACACGAAATGGACCATCTCCTTGTGGCAGCAATTTTGATTTGTGCTACTGAGGAAAGCGATCCTTGCGCAAGTGTATCCACACCAAGTCCTCGGGTTCAAATAACACCTTCTTCCTATGTTTGTTCATACTTGTAGCCTTGCGTCCTGTCTTGACTTCAATTGCTTCCTTGGTCTTCTCGTGTACCTTCTTGATGTATGAAGCACACTTGGAGGCTTCCATATTGGTTCTTTCCTGCAATGGAAGGGGCAACAAATCTATCGGAGCAATAGGTTTGAACCCATATACAATTTCAAAACGACACATATTAGTGGTAGAGTGTACTGCCCAGTTATATGCAAACTCCACATGTGGAAAGCATTCCTCCCAAACCTTCAAGTTCTTTTTCACCATAGTTTGTAGCAACATTGACAATGTGTGATTCACCACTTCAGTTTGTCCATCGGTTTGAGGGTGACAAGTGGTGGAGAACAAAAGCTTGGTTCCGAGCTTTGCCCATAATGTTTTCCAAAAATAGCTCACAAACTTGACATCACGATCAGATACAATGGTTCTAGGCATTCCATGCAGCCGCACAATTTCCCTGAAGAACAAATTAGCATAATTAGCAATATGTGAAGCATCGTCGCTCTTGTTACAAGGAATAAAATGAGCCATCTTTGAAAATCTATCAACCACAACAAAAATTGAATCTTTTCCTTTCTGAGTTCTAGTCAACCCCAAGACAAAATCCATGCTTATGTCTTCCCAAGGAGTTTTAGGAGTAGGTAAAGGAGTATATAAACCATGAGGGTTCAGTTTAGACTTAGCTTTGTGACAGGTGACGCATCGCTCCACGAATCTGATGACATCTCTTCTAATCTTGGGCCAATAAAAATGATCTTCTAGCAGCTGATAGGTTTTCCTTTGTCCAAAATGGCCTGTCAATCCTCCCCCATGAGACTCCTGCAACAAAAGCAATCTAACCGAAGAATTTGGAACATAGATTTTGTTAGCTCTAAACAAAAATCCATCATGTATATGATACTTTTCCCAACCTTTTCCATTTTTACAATGATTGTATGGTTCTGAAAATTCAGGGTTATTATTGTACAGTTCTTTCAAACTTTAAGTCCCAAAACCCTTACCTCAAGTTGGTTTAGCAACACACTTTTTTGTGACAGAGCATCAGCAACAACATTGTCCTTACCTTTCTTATATTTCACAATGTATGGAAATGTTTCGATGAACTCAACCCATTTGGCATGACGAAAGTTTAGTTTTGCTTGTCCTTTCAAGTACTTCAAAGCTTCATGATCAGAGTGAATAACAAATTCTTTTGGCCATAAGTAGTGCTACCATGTTTCAAGCACACGCACTAAAGCATATAATTCTTTATCATAGATAGAATAATTCAGTTGAGCACCTCCTAGTTTTTCACTAAAATATGCTACAGGTTTTCCTTGTTGCATTAAAACTCCTCCTATCCCAATTCCACTAGCATCACATTCTACTTCAAAAGTTTTAGTGAAATCAGGAAGATCAAGTATAGGTGCTTCAGTCAAACGTTTCTTTAATTCTTGAAATGCATTTTGTTGTGATTTTCCCCATTTAAAGTCAACACCTTTCTTTGTCAATTCATTCAAAGGAGCAGCGATGGTACTGAAATCTCTCACAAACCTCCTATAAAAACCAGCAAGGCCATGAAAACTTCTTACTTGACTTCCATTTGTTGGAGTTGGCCAATCCTTGATGCCTTTCACCTTGCTTTCATCCACTTCTATGCCCTTTCCTGAAACAACAAAGCTAAGAAACACAACATGGTCTGTGCAAAAACTGCAGTTCTCAAGATTAGCAAATAATTTCTCCTTTCTAAGCTCTTCCAAGACTTGCCGAATATGATTCACATGTTTCTCAAAAGACTTCATGTAAATTAAGATATCATCGAAGTAGACAACAACAAATTTTTCAATGAAAGCTCTCAAGACATGGTTCATTAATCTCATGAAAGTACTAGGAGCATTAATCAAACCAAAAGGCATAACTAACCATTCATACAGCCCAAATTTTGTTTTAAATGCAGTTTTCCATTCATCCCCTGTTTTCATTCTTATCTGATGGTATCCACTTCTCAAATCAATTTTAGTGAATATGGTGGAACCACATAATTCATCAAGCATGTCATCTAAACATGGAATAGGATGGCGATAGCGAACAGTGATGTTATTTATAGCTCTACAATCAACACACATCCTCCAAGAACCATCTTTCTTAGGTACTAAAATTACAGGAACAACACAAGAACTTAAACTTTCACGAACAAAACCTTTATCAAGAAGTTCTTGCACTTGCCTTTGTATCTCCTTTGTTTCTTCTATATTGGTTCGGTATGGTGGTCGATTAGGTAGTGCAGCCCCTGGAATGAGATCAATTTGATGCTCAATCCCACAAATTGGACGTAGTCCCACTGGTGTTTCTTCTGGAAAGACATCTCCATAGTCCTGCAAAAGATGAGACACAAACTAGGAAGAGAGGTCATGTCGTTAGCTGAAATTAAAATGTCTTTGTATACAAGTACAAAGAGCACTTGTTCGGGGTTGTTCCTCACTTCTCTCATTTCAGATTTTGTGGCTAGCATGACTAAATTCTCTCCCTCTCCTTTCTTTTTCTCCCTCAAATTTGGCTTGTGGCACTCACTCACCGAATTGTGGATGGCACTCAATTTCTTTTGCTCTCCTTCCTCTCTACTCACTGGAACAATTTCAGATTTCTTTTGTAATTGTTCAGCCATGATTTGTTGGGGTGTCATAGGTTTGAGAACAAACTTCTTCCCCATTAGATTGATATTGAACTGATTTGTTGTCCCACAATGTTGGCTATATCGATCATATTGCCATGGCCTTCCAAGCAGCAAGTGACACACCGACATAGGTACCACATCACACACTACCGTGTCAACATATTCACCAATCTTGAATGGAACGTTTACTTTATATCCAATCTTGATATCTCCCGAATCATTCAGCCACTTTACATGATATGGATGAGCGTGTCGTAGCAGCTTCAGGCCAAGTTTATCAGCCATCTCACGACTAGCAAGATTATGGCAGCTCCCTCCATCAATAATCACCTTCACCACCTTATCATGCACCTTTGCCCTAGTTTGAAATAAATTATGTCGCTGCCCATTTTCAGCTTCTTTCATTTGAACACTCAAGATTTGAGTCACCACAAGAGCAGCACCATGCTCAAATTCACACCAGTATGTTCCTCATCTTTATGGGCCTCATCAACATGTTCTTCCTCAGCTTCCTCTTCGCTAGCTGATTTAAATTCTCCACTATCATTCACAATGACCACACGATTATTTGGACACTCTCTTGATACATGTCCACGGCCTCCACAATTAAAGCACTGAATTCCACTACTCTTGGAAGTGGAACCCACTGAAGTAGTGTTTGATGCTGCTGGTTTTGAACTTGTTACAACAGTGTTCTTTCCACTAAAAGTACCCTGAAAATTAGATCGTGAGCCTCCACTTGAGCATTTCACCATGGATGGTTCAGCAGAAAACTTGGTGATTGATTTGCTTCCTCCAGAGAAGTTCCTCATACCAAACGACAAGGACTTGCTGCTCTTAGCATCTTGCTGCAATTGACATTCAGCTTTGGTTGCT
>NC_012878.2:25003304-25009987 GCF_000003195.3 Sorghum bicolor
GCATGACAACAAAGAACGCCTCACGACTTCTCATTTCTCTCTTCATTTCATCCCAAGTTGCAATAGGATGTCTTCCATCTTCTTCACGATCACTGAGGAGCTGCTCCCACCATATCAGAGCATATCCTTCAAACTCCAGAGATGCCATTGCCAGCTTCTTCTCTTCTGAATAATTATGCAAGCAAAAGATTTTATCCACTTTCAGCTCCCAAGTGAAATAAGCTTTAGGATCAGACCCACCATCAAACTTTGGCATGGTAAACTTCAGTTTTCCCAGCCTCTCCTCATGATTGCCTCTTCTACGATGTCGGCGACCATATTGATATTGAGAATGATCATCATCATCCTCTTTTTCAGATTCTTCATCATCATGATTTCTTTGACCTTGACCTCTTCCCCTACCTCGGTTCCTCCTTCCTTGTTCCCTTGAGCTTCTACTAGCAGCACTAATATCACTCATATCTCCATCTTCACCATGGTTGCTTGCTCCATCATGAGGTTGGCGACGCCTTTTGATTTTCAGTCATAAGGTTTTGAAGATCTTGTGTCAACCTATCTTGCTTTTCTTCTATGCTTTGTCGGAGTTCATTAAATTGTGCCAAAGTGACACAATCCTCTATTCAATCACCCATCTTCCTGTAAGGTTAGCTGAATACAAATAATTTGTATTTGTGGAATATGAAAATTTGGTGGCCCTCACAACTCACCTCTCTAACCACCAAAGCTCTTATGAATTCCTCTACTGCAGATTACAAGGAAAACAAATGTGTGGTGGCAACTAAAAGTGATGGCGAAGCGAATACAAGAACAAAGAGTACCAATTACGATGGTTTTTATGTGGAGCTTGGTGGGGAGTAATACACAAGGAATGCAATCTGAATTCTAGTTGTTGTAAAGTTAAGTAACGATCCAAACTAGAAGTTCTCTGCCTAGTGCTGATCAAAAGATTCGAAGTGTATAAATAGATCACACACACGCAAAGAAATTTCAGAATTGATGCAAACAAGGTGTATGATTGGGATAAAAGTGTTTTGCACCAAACAAAGATAGCAAACTGGTTGCAGAACTTGATATGAAACTTTCAGCACTTGTGCACATAAACCAACTAATTTTTTTGACACACTTTTTTATATATAGAACTAAAAACAGGGATCAGATTATGATACTTGCACAACTAAAGACAGAAATAAAACAACAACCAGTAGCTACATAGGATCAAAGTTAACACAAAGGATGATATAGGCTATAGAGATTTTTTTGTGGGGATTTTTTAGATATAAAAGAGGCACAAAGAACACGCGAAGGATTAATGATCAGCAACTAAAACAAAGACTCTAATGGACTGCGGCTTAACAAAACTCACCAAAATAACAGATTGAAAGAAAGGTCTGAGCAATATATTTTTTCTGGATTTTTGGTGGATAGGACGAAGCAAAAATATATATGTAGCTAGGGATAAAATTCCTACTGTGGTAACGAAAGCTTTGATACCAGTTGATGCGTCACGTTGTCCCGATCTTCACGACGTAGGATGAACACCGATAACTAGCTGAAGAACAGCCGGATAACTTGCTGCAAGCAGCGATAACTAGTGCAACCTGGCAAATAAAACTCGAAGCCAACCACCGTCTTTAACCGGCAACCTGAATCGAGGATTCACCCAACCACGCTCTCAAAGAACCAACCAACACAACCTACAATCAATCAAGGAATACCTTGAAGGAAGTAGGAGCGCTAATTGGGAGCGGATGAAGCCGCCGCCTATGTAATCCCGCGAGGAAATCACAAGAGCAAGGGGTAGAGATCACTCTTTGAATATTTGCTAGCACACAGCTAAACAAAAAGGGGTTCTGTATTTCAATTGTCAAAAGTCTCCGATTACAATGAGTCTTAGGGGGTATTTATACTAGCAACAGCCCTGCTAGTTTGGTATGAAAACGAAATAGAGTTTCTGAGGGAAGGCAATGTAAAAGGTCCCCTCGAAATGGATTCCCGAAGTGGCTTCGCGTGACTGTTGGCCTCCAGAGCAGTTTCCAATAAACTGACAATAACTTTTTATTGGAAAGTCCAAATGATGAACTGTTTCTTGAGTGTGAAACTAGACTCAAAGGGCTTTCCATCAATGTATGCCAACCAGCAAGAAACATTGTAGATTGGTACAGTTTTACTTGGCAATTTGTACCCACATTCTGTCACGACAGACTGTTGACCTTCTGAGCAGTCTGTACTAATTCTACTCTACAGGCACTATGGAGTATCCAAACTGGTCACCACTAGATTCATTGGAAATTAGACTCGTCAAGCTTTCCAACAAGTGTTCATGGGCCTTCATAGCTTTTGTGAGTAAAAAGTTATGAAGATTTCTTTGCACTGGTCCGTTTTTGACTTCCACTGGTCTGTTTTTGACTTCTTCTGGAACTTGCACTAGTCCGTTCTTCAGGGTCCGATTTGTAACACCCTAGGTGTTTGTCACTTGCTAAGTACTAGGTTTGAGCTCAAACATGACAAGTTCAATGGTAATAAAGAGGTCAAAGTCAATCTATGAAAGTAAACCCCAACTTGGGCTTGGTGGATGCAACCTTGCTTGCATATATGCCTTTTTAAAAGGTATGCTTTGATGATGCTAATGGAACCTTTTCCATGTGTCTTATATCCATCCCAATCTATGTTGGTCTCTGGAAAAGTTTGGTGAAGTTTGGAATCAAGAAGTCACATGAAATGATAAGTTATATCCTTGTTGGAATGACTCTATTAAGGAAATGGATTCATGGGTCACCAACCAAACCTTGCAAACTTACTCATATGACTCTAGATGAATTATACAACAAAAGTCATGAAGGGTTCATGTTGAGCTTATGTCAAGAAAATGCTTCAATTGGTCTAAAATCCTATTTGGAGCTTTATCAGGATACTGCATTGACCAAAGTGAAAGTTTGACTTCGGTTGGAGTTATGAGGATTGGCCCTAAATAAAAGTTGTAGTTTTCCTTCTGTAGAACAAACTTTATTCAAGGGTCAAGAACCGAATCAGCCTGCAAATAGTTCAAACAGAGGCTCAAAGTTCGAATCAGCTGCTGCTTTTTAGCCCGGAGAAATAATTCTAAGTCCCGGAAAGTGACAGCAGCAAGTTAGCTTTTTGTGACATTTTAGCATCCAAATTCATATAGTAACTCAATTAGATTCCTTAATATGAGTTGGAGTACTCTTCTTGATAAAACCAATGGATCAAGTGTTATCAAATTTGGAGCTCATTTGGATATCTAAAAGTAGCTCCCAAAACAGCAAAAAGTTATTTTATCGCTAAACGGACATCGACCCGTTGGCATGCCGTGTTCTCGTGTTTTTGTTAAGCAACTAAAGTTGGTCCAAGAATAAAAGTGGTGGACAATTACTTGGAGAAGGTCATGTAAAAAGTTGCATCAAGTTTGACATGGTTTGGATCATCAATTCTTTGTTTTGCTAATCACCGTCAATACGTTGACACTCATCATTTGGCATCTAATTATCTCTTATTCTGTTGGTCTAATGACCTTGGTCCCTTAATCAAAGTTGGAGAGCAGGCCGAGGTGAGCAAACTTCCTTTTTGGCCCAAGGTCCAATTCGGCCAGGAACAAGCCCAAAATCGCCTCCCACCTTGCCTACTCCGACGCGCGCCACGTGTTCGATGAAATGCCTGCGTGGTCGCCATGCACCAGAGCGCGCTCCACCATTGCTGCACCTCTGCTGCTGCTCCATTTCGCGTTTGGGACAGCCAGAAGGGCTCACCACTCCCTCACTCACTCGCCTCCACATCCTCCTCCACTCCCTGCTCGCCATCCTCGCCCTCACAGCTTGTTTCTGAGTGTGTGCTCCGCCATGGTCATGGAACAAGCAGAGCTCGAGCTCCTGCTGCTGCTGGCTGCAGCCGGCCAAGGCCAGGGCCGGGCGTGGCCATGGCTAGCCGAGGCCAGGCCGCCGGCTGCCTCCTGCTGCCACCGGCCGCTCTCAGGTGGATCCCGAAGCCGGACGACAACGGCCATGTCCTCTGCTCCCCTAACAAGAAGAAGGCAGGGACCTCGGGTTAGAATAAGAAACAACCCAGGGTTCCAGATGCGAAGCCAAGACTCATATGAATAGTGTTACTGGGCTGTGGCGCGATTCTTGAAAAAGCTAGGGTTCCCGGTGCAAGATCTGTTTTCCTTTTCTTTGTTTTTGCAGATTTCTTGTATGAACTTTGCAAATGCATAGTAATTCACAGAAAAGTCGTAAAATAGCAAATGTGGACTTTTTGGAATCCTTGTGAAATGCTCTATGCAGTAGATCTATAATATGGCATGGTTTAGTTTGAAGTTTTAGTCGTAAAAAATAGATTTATTCAGTTAGGTTTTAATTCCTTGTTATATTTGTCTTTTTCATAACTGCTGTGTTATTGCCCAAACAAATGTGAAAATATTATGACATGCTTTTCATATGATATCTGATGACTGGTAAAAGTTTCTTGAATTTAGGAACAATATATTAAGAGTTACAAAAATAACAAGTACCCTGTGTTCCTTTGCTCCTATTCTGAGTGGATCTGCATGTTTGTATTGTTTGGCTCAGTTCAGTTGTGAATCATGCCTTAATGAAAATATATAAGTTTTAGTACTTTTCATGAGCTTTCCAAAAAGATAAATAGCACAATTTTTGGTTGAGCACATGTTGAGTTATAGTGGTTTAAAGTACTGTTCCAGTTTCTGTCTAAACCCAGACAGAATTGCATTGTTTGTAATGTAAGACCTTGTTAGTGGTATATTTAGCTCTAGATGTTTATAACAAAGTTGTTCACAATTTCGTAAGCTTTCTAGAAAGTACACAATAATAAATTATGGACATATGAACTTCAAGTTATAGCTGTTTAATGTAGCATGGCAGATTCTGTCTATGTTTTGGACAGAGATGCCTTCATGGGATTAATTGACCTTGATAACTGTGGAATCATATTTAGATGATAATAAGAAAGTTGTAGGAAACTTTATAATATTTCCACAAATATAAGAATTATGTTTGCTGGAGGTCTACAACTCCAGTTATGCTGCTTTGAATTGTCTATCAGTTTTCTGTTTGTAAATGTACCTCTACTGTTTGGACAGCATGAGCAGTTTTATTTATGCAACTAATTCCATGATATAAATGATGTTTGCTGTGAAACTTGTATATAGAAAAGATGTAGATAATTTACTAGTATATATTGTGGTAAAGTTTCATATCATTTGGCTAAGTGGTTTATGAGTTACAGTAGTATGAAGTTCATCCTTTGAAATGCTTGTTCTCTGGAAATTCCGGGACCAGATTCTATGGTTATGCATGTTTGACTTGGTTAACTTGTTAATCATACTGAGATGATTAAATATGAATTGTAGATAATTTTATATTCTTTCCAGAATGTCCTATTGCATAGTTTTTGGAGTTGTGTAACTCCAGTTGTGATTTAATTACTGAGTTGTTGCATGTATGTCCAGAATTGCTGAAATACATGAATGCTTGATTGCTTTACTTTGTGTGATCTAAGTATGATTCATGTCTTTAATTGTGATTTAAGTAATACACTTGTAAACTTGTTAAACTTGTGTCATGATTGATATATTTGCTCTATATAATTGGTTGTGTGATGTTAGCTAAATAACTTTAGATGCCTGTGTCTTGCATACTTTTATGTCATGCATGTTGTGTTATTATTCTTTATATTCATGCACTTGCATCTTGCATCTCATCTAGGTGCGCTAGATGAATCACGTGAAGGTCTTGGTGTGGGAACAAACCCGAAGACGGTGTTGGATGGACCCACCCCGAAGGTGGAAGGACTAAGCAAGCGTTGTGACCTTAGATGTCACCAAGACGGAGCAACTAACTGAACTGACTCAGTGTTGATCCCAGGCAAGCCCCGGAGCATTATAAGTCTCCCACTACTTTTGAATGCAATTGAGAATATATGTTATATATGTACTGTTTCATTAAGTATAGGAGTTGGGTGAAACCCTTGCTGCATATAACACTCCTTGTCCAGCAAATATACCTATAACCCTATGTAGATTCAGGGTCGAATCTAAATGCTTAGCTATGCTTAGACCGGTAGAAGCCAGGTGATGTCCTGTCACCTGAGCAAGATAGGCGGACACCTGAAAAGATTGGCTATATATGCTATCATGGAAATAACCAAGTGATGAGGATGAATAATTGGAGACCGGGCGGGACGATGATAGAGAAGCAACAAGGCATGGAGGTCTTGGGTGCCTACCTATCCCCGCCTGTGTCGATTAAGGACCGATCGTTGACGGCCCTCTTGTCATGTTGAACGCATGCCCCACACTTAGCTGGAAGGATAAGTCGTTCCGACCGCGAAGCCTGAACACTATCCGGGCCGGGAGTCGAGCCGCCATGCGCTGTATTGGTGATGGTTGAGGAGAACAACGAGGGCGCGGCACGCAACCTTGGTATACCTTGGATACCTCGGTCGCCAGAACGGTCCTCGGGTACTGGCGGTGCCTGCCGAACCCGCGAATTGGTCCTGGATAGTGTAATACGGTGACCTGTAGCTCACTTGATCAGTGAGTGTGGTTTGTGTGGGGAATAACTCGCCAGCTGGTCAGAAATCGATTCGAATCGCCATCGCTCCTGGATAGTGAGCACTTGACTTGAGCTTCGTCATCGTAGTAATGTTTATGG
>NC_012878.2:25011124-25018541 GCF_000003195.3 Sorghum bicolor
TTCTAAATCATGTACTGCATGTTTCATACTGTGGGTGGGCTGAAATGAATTTTCTGCAGGTACACTAACCACGGATGCGTAAATTGAATATTACGACTAGCTATATGACGAGAGTGTACGTGTTATGCCACCGACATAGAACGTGATTGCCACCTTAGGCTGGCAATTTTGTGAGGACGAATAGGACGAAGCATGCATCATCATGATTGTTGCCTTATGTATAACTATGCTTATCTCACCCTTGTTCCAGTAATAAATAACTTGTGAATCAATGTGTGTCATCTTGCTTGTGTGGAGTTAGATGAAATGTTTTGCTCCATGTTGCTTGAATGGCTATAATTGAAAATAAGGTGTGATTAGCTTTGTTTTGCCCGTGTTGTGGTTGATCTGTGCATCCTGTCAGTATGATGCACATCTCTAAGATGACTAGTCTTTTAAGCATAAGTTAAAAATTTGTTTTCACAACTGGAGAACAAATATGCACCTTTCTAGTAAAAGAAAGTAAAAGATAAAAACACCTTACCATCATGTTATGTATGTTCAGGTGTACTAGTGTTGCTTTAGATGACTGCTTGTTATCTGCAAAACTTTGTGCTTAGTAATGATTGTTGGAGATAGTGTGATTCATGTTCTCACATGTTTGCTTAAAACCTTGATACATGAGTGGATGTGTTGTTAACTAGGTAGTGTCATAGTTGTTACCTTTTTGTCCTTAGTAAGCATGCGAGTGTTGAAGAGCCTTATCTTAGAATAACACTCATGTCACTTTAATCTCATGGTTATCTCCAAGTAGATTCCAATGATAAAGAGCTTGAGTTTGTGCATGGTTGTTAGCTCTTGAATGTTGTGTCTCCATCCCCTAATCTGTGTATTGACTCAATCTTTCAAATCCCAATCGTTTTATCTCCAACTCTCTTGAGTCTCTGGGTGTTTATCCGTCTTAATATCATGTGATCTATGTTCTCTAGTACTATGTTTTAAATCACCTCCTTGTGGACCTCTAATCTCATGGCTACCTTTGTTTGCTATCCCTCTTATGCATGGTGCTCGCTGCTATACAACCCAACTTTTGCCATGGGAGATTTCTTTTGGATTGTATGTTCGGTAATGGTGTCTTGGTTAACGATTGATGGTGCCGCGACGAAACCGAGAGCCCCTTGTGGCGGCTGACACATGGTTGTGCTGCTCGGCACGCGCTGGTATCGTTGTTGCTAGCCATGATCCATTATAGAACTACACCCAGGTGTCATCTCATCATGAGTTTGTCCTTAATTATCTATCTAGATTTGATCAGAAGATCCTTACTTCACGTGCAAGTAAGAGAACTTCCTATGAAGTTACAAAGAGGATAACCTTTGAAGAATAGGTCACTGACATAAACATTAACAGACTGCAAGAGATGGTAGACAAGTGACACTATTTAACTATTCCTGCAATGATGATGGTCATTTAATGAGCAACATTGGTCATCCATGCCGAATCAAAGGACACACAACACTTAATGTTGGACAAGTTATCTGTTGAACAAGCATCGATCATCACCATTATGCTTATGATCTAGTTTTCCTAAGTCTTGATCTTTATGTGCATCGTGGTGATACGACTAAAGTCAACCATCTTTATCATGAATCCTTATCTCCTGGCTTTAAAGGTGACCAATTGTTAAGCGTCAGCCACAATTGTTGTAGTTAAGTGTGGAGCTTTGGAAATTTTAGTGCTGAGAGCCAATTGATTGGTTGCTAGTAACAAAGCTAATCTCAAGCAAGGAAACGATGGATTGATAGCCATGAAGGATATATTTCATCAACTAGTGAATTAAACTGTGGAGTTGAGAGATGTCTTGTCAGTCAGGAATGCTGCCGTTTTAGCACCGAACAAGTTTAGTATGTATATGTTCTGCCTACACAAATGGTACCTCTTTGAGCTGAATTTTGGTCAGAGGTTAGAAGACTCATGGATCTGTATTTCTACCAAATTTCATGGGGATGTGAGTGATAATTGGTGAAATATGAACCAAAACCCAAAAGGGGTAGAAATCTACAATCTCAGTTTTGATATGGATCATCCTTTGCGTAGAAAGTGGTGTTTGTCTTGGTTCCATGGATTACCTTGTGGGCAATGTCTTGTTGTATAGATAGTGCTTATATGATGAAACAAGATTCTTTGTACCCATTTGTGCCAGTGTGAGCCAGAAACTTTTGGAATGGTGTCAATCAATAGATTTTCAATATCAGAGCTACCGACTGATCCTAAAAAGGAAGCCATAAAGGGAAAAGTAGTTCCACTAGATTGGTTTTGCTATGGAACAAGTCAACCTAACTCTTATGCAACTGCATCATGAAGAAAGGTCATGCTTAACCTACTTGGTGGTAAATTATTTCTTTAGTTGGTTGAACACTTGCAACAGTTGGAGACCTATGGACCCCACTATCATCCTTTGTCAGTAGTGGTTATCCATTCTTACATGCCTTGGTTACCTTCTATGTGTTACCCAAGAAGTTACATCTGATTCAACCCAGATAACTTTTGTTGTTTGGATACAAGAATCCCTTAAAGTAAATGATCATGGAAGGCGTGGAACCAACAAAGTCAGCTATCACATTCACCGTTCTCTTAACCAGGTGGTAAGTACAATGTTGTCATTAGAGAAAGGGAACTGCAAGTGTGGGAAGTTATAATTCAACCATTTTGGTAGAGGACTGCTTTTCAAATCTTGTGAATGAGCCTGGAATCACTATAATGCGCAACCCTTAGAAGCTTGTGAAGTGGTGTGAAGTTCGTATGGCTTGCATTAGTTTCACTAAAGAAGCTAATGGTACAAGTAGCTCCTTAGGCTCTAAACAACCACAAACAAAGTACATGGAACAGTTTGTCTTGGATTCCTCTCAAAGTAACAATGCTTCATTAAAGTCAAACAAAAAGGGAGATTCTTCAAATAAAGGTTTACTATGAAGGGCAAGTATCATAAAATGTTTGGACCAAGTTTGCTTCTTTGGTGTTCCAAGCAAAATATCCCAATGTTATCGCTGATATTGGGAGATGGATGACATTGTTTTCTTCCCTTGAAAGTCTTTTGCACCGAATCTCGGGACGAGATTCTTTTAAGGGGGGAAGGCTGTAACACCCTAGGTGTTTGTCACTTGCTAAGTACTAGGTTTGAGCTCAAACATGACAAGTTCAATGGTAATAAAGAGGTCAAAGTCAATCTATGAAAGTAAACCCCAACTTGGGCTTGGTGGATGCAACCTTGCTTGCATATATGCCTTTTTAAAAGGTATGCTTTGATGATGCTAATGGAACCTTTTCCATGTGTCTTATATCCATCCCAATCTATGTTGGTCTCTGGAAAAGTTTGGTGAAGTTTGGAATCAAGAAGTCACATGAAATGATAAGTTATATCCTTGTTGGAATGACTCTATTAAGGTAATGGATTCATGGGTCACCAACCAAACCTTGCAAACTTACTCATATGACTCTGGATGAATTATACAACAAAAGTCATGAAGGGTTCATGTTGAGCTTATGTCAAGAAAATGCTTCAATTGGTCTAAAATCCTATTTGGAGCTTTATCAGGATACTGCATTGACCAAAGTGAACGTTTGACTTCGGTTGGAGTTATGAGGATTGGCCCTAAATAAAAGTTGTAGTTTTCCTTCTGTAGAAGAAACTTTATTCAAGGGTCAAGAACCAAATCAGCCTGCAAATAGTTCAAACAGAGGCTCAAAGTTCGAATCAGCTGCTGCTTTTTAGCCCGGAGAAATAATTCTAAGTCCCGGAAAGTGACAGCAGCAAGTTAGCTTTTTTGTGACATTTTAGCATCCAAATTCATATAGTAACTCAATTAGATTCCTTAATATGAGTTGGAGTACTCTTCTTGATAAAACCAATGGATCAAGTGTTATCAAATTTGGAGCTCATTTGGATATCTAAAAGTAGCTCCCAAAATAGCAAAAAGTTATTTTATCGCTAAACGGACATCGACCCGTTGGCATGCCGTGTTCTCGTGTTTTTGTTAAGCAACTAAAGTTGGTCCAAGAATAAAAGTGGTGGACAATTACTTGGAGAAGGTCATGTAAAAAGTTGCATCAAGTTTGACATGGTTTGGATCATCAATTCTTTGTTTTGCTAATCACCGTCAATACGTTGACACTCATCACTTGGCATCTAATTATCTCTTATTCTGTTGGTCTAATGACCTTTGTCCCTTAATCAAAGTTGGAGAGCAGGCCGAGGTGAGCAAACTTCCTTTTTGGCCCAAGGTCCAATTCGGCCAGGAACAAGCCCAAAATCGCCTCCCACCTTGCCTACTCCGACGCGCGCCACGTGTTCGATGAAATGCCTGCGTGGTCGCCATGCACCAGAGCGCGCCCCACCATTGCTGCACCTCTGCTGCTGCTCCATTTCGCGTTTGGGACAGCCAGAAGGGCTCACCACTCCCTCACTCACTCACCTCCACATCCTCCTCCACTCCCTGCTCGCCATCCTCGCCCTCACAGCTTGTTTCTGAGTGTGTGCTCCGCCATGGTCATGGAACAAGCAGAGCTCGAGCTCCTGCTGCTGCTGGCTGCAGCCGGCCAAGGCCAGGGCCGGGCGTGGCTATGGCTAGCCGAGGCCAGGCCGCCGGCTGCCTCCTGCTGCCACCGGCCGCTCTCAGGTGGATCCTGAAGCCGGACGACAACGGCCATGTCCTCTGCTCCCGTAACAAGAAGAAGGCAGGGACCTCGGGTTAGAATAAGAAACAACCCAGGATTCCAGATGCGAAGCCAAGACTTATATGAATAGTGTTACTGGGCTGTGGCGCGATTCTTGAAAAAGCTAGGGTTCCCGGTGCAAGATCTGTTTTCCTTTTCTTTGTTTTTGCAGTTTTCTTGTATGAAATTTGCAAATGCATAGTAATTCACAGAAAAGTCGTAAAATAGCAAATGTGGACTTTTTGGAATCCTTGTGAAATGCTCTATGCAGTAGATCTATAATATGGCATGGTTTAGTTTGAAGTTTTAGTCGTAAAAATAGATTTATTCAGTTAGGTTTTAATTCCTTGTTATATTTGTCTTTTTCATAACTGCTGTGTTATTGCCCAAACAAATGTGAAAATATTATGACATGCTTTTCATATGATATCTGATGACTGGTAAAAGTTTCTTGAATTTAGGAACAATATATTAAGAGTTACAAAAATAACAAGTACCCTGTGTTCCTTTGCTCCTATTCTGAGTGGATCTGCATGTTTGTATTGTTTGGCTCAGTTCAGTTGTGAATCATGCCTTAATGAAAATATATAAGTTTTAGTACTTTTCATTAGCTTTACAAAAAGATAAATAGCACAATTTTTGGTTGAGCACATGTTGAGTTATAGTGGTTTAAAGTACTGTTCCAGTTTCTGTCTAAACCCAGACAGAATTGCATTGTTTGTAATGTAAGACCTTGTTAGTGGTATATTTAGCTCTAGATGTTTATAACAAAGTTGTTCACAATTTCGTAAGCTTTCTAGAAAGTACACAATAATAAATTATGGACATATGAACTTCAAGTTATAGCTGTTTAATGTAGCATGGCAGATTCTGTCTATGTTTTGGACAGAGATGCCTTCATGGGATTAATTGACCTTGATAACTGTGGAATCATATTTAGATGATAATAAGAAAGTTGTAGGCAACTTTATAATCTTTCCACAAATATAAGAATTATGTTTGCTGGAGGTCTACAACTCCTGTTATGCTGCTTTGAATTGTCTATCAGTTTTCTGTTTGTAAATGTACCTCTACTGTTTGGACAGCATGAGCAGTTTTATTTATGCAACTAATTCCATGATATAAATGATGTTTGCTGTGAAACTTGTATATAGAAAAGATGTAGATAATTTACTAGTATATATTGTGGTAAAGTTTCATATCATTTGGCTAAGTGGTTTATGAGTTACAGTAGTATGAAGTTCATCCTTTGAAATGCTTGTTCTCTGGAAATTCCGGGACCAGATTCTATGGTTATGCATGTTTGACTTGGTTAACTTGTTAATCATACTGAGATGATTAAATATGAATTGTACATAATTTTATATTCTTTCCAGAATGTCCTATTGCATAGGTTTTGGAGTTGTGTAACTCCAGTTGTGATTTAATTACTGAGTTGTTGCATGTATGTCCAGAATTGCTGAAATACATGAATGCTTGATTGCTTTACTTTGTGTGATCTAAGTATGATTCATGTCTTTAATGGTGATTTAAGTAATACACTTGTAAACTTGTTAAACTTGTGTCATGATTGATATATTTGCTCTATATAATTGGTTGTGTGATGTTAGCTAAATAACTTTAGATGCCTGTGTCTTGCATACTTTTATGTCATGCATGTTGTGTTATTATTCTTTATATTCATGCACTTGCATCTTGCATCTCATCTAGGTGCGCTAGATGAATCACGTGAAGGTCTTGGTGTGGGAACAAACCCGAAGACGGTGTTGGATGGACCCACCCCGAAGGTGGAAGGACTAAGCAAGCGTTGTGACCTTAGATGTCACCAAGACGGAGCAACTAACTGAACTGACTCAGTGTTGATCCCAGGCAAGCCCCGGAGCATTATAAGTCTCCCACTACTTTTGAATGAAATTGAGAATATATGTTATATATGTACTGTTTCATTAAGTATAGGAGTTGGGTGAAACCCTTGCTGCATATAACACTCCTTGTCCAGCAAATATACCTATAACCCTATGTAGATTCAGGGTCGAATCTAAATGCTTAGCTATGCTTAGACCGGTAGAAGCCAGGTGATGTCCTGTCACCTGAGCAAGATAGGCGGACACCTGAAAAGATTGGCTATATATGCTATCATGGAAATAACCAAGTGATGAGGATGAATAATTGGAGACCGGGCGGGACGATGATAGAGAAGCAACAAGGCATGGAGGTCTTGGGTGCCTACCTATCCCCGCCTGTGTCGATTAAGGACCGATCGTTGACGGCCCTCTTGTCATGTTGAACGCATGCCCCACACTTAGCTGGAAGGATAAGTCATTCCGACCGCGAAGCCTGAACACTATCCGGGCCGGGAGTCGAGCCGCCATGCGCTGTATTGGTGATGGTTGAGGAGAACGACGAGGGCGCGGCGCGCAACCTTGGTATACCTTGGATACCTCGGTCGCCGGAACGGTCCTCGGGTACTGGCGGTGCCTGCCGAACCCGCGAATTGGTCCTGGATAGTGTAATACGGTGACCTGTAGCTCACTTGATCAGTGAGTGTGGTTTGTGTGGGGAATAACTCGCCAGCTGGTCAGAAATCGATTCGAATCGCCATCGCTCCTGGATAGTGAGCACTTGACTTGAGCTTCGTCATCGTAGTAATGTTTATGGAACACTTGGATGGTTATGGTATGATGATGATGTTGGAAATGCCACATCAAATATGGCTACTATGGTT
>NC_012878.2:25643581-25645176 GCF_000003195.3 Sorghum bicolor
TGCAACACAATTTTGCGATCATGGTATAGAAAAGAATACTGATTTGATCTACCATGATGCCTAGAATCTCTTTCAATTTGCCAAGGTCTACCTAAGCTTATTGTTCCAAGCTTGCTTAAGGCACCAACATCACCATTTCAACAATATCTTTGTAGGATCCGATGGAAAAATTAATTCTCACAAGTCTAGTTACCTTTGCCTTACCACTGTTGTTCAGCCATTGGATGTAGTAGGGATGCGGGTGTGGTTTGGTGTTGAGGGCAAGCTTCTGCACCATATCGCTGCTTGCCAAGTTGTTGCAGCTACCTCCATCAATGATCATGCGACAAGAACGCTCTTTGATGACACACTTTGTTTGGAATAAAATGTGTCGCTGATTTTGTTCCGCCATCTCCATTTGTGCACTAAGCACTCGCTGCACGATCAAGCTCTCATAGTGGTCCGCTTCACCTGCATTAATATGTTCTTCTATTTGATCTTCATTACCTGCATGGTCAGTCGCAAGCAGTGCAAGTGTATCCTCATCAAAATCACTAGCAGATGAGTACTCACCATCATCCCTGACAATCATAACTCGCTTGTTTGGGCAGTCACGCATCATGTGCCCATATCCCTTGCACCGATGACATTGTATGTTGCTTGTTCTACCCGTCGATGCCACGGATGAAGTACTCGCAGCAGGCTTTTGCATCGTCTTCGCAACTGAATTGGTGGGGGCAGCTCGAGCCTTGTCACTAGATGATGGAGTAGAAATACGTGTAGATGGAGTTGAAGCCATGTGTTGCTGCCATGAATTAGCCTTCCCTGCAGAAATATTACTCCTTGCGCTAGCACGTCGTCCCTGCACTTCCCTTTCAGCTCTACAAGCAAGATGAAACAAACGGGTTACATTATTGTATTCTTTGTAAGCGAGGATGTCCTGAATTTCCCGATTTAACCCACCCAAAAATCTAGCCATAGCCGGTTCCTCATCCTCCTCTAGGTTACAACGCAACATACCCGTTTGTAATTCCTGATAATATTCTTCTACACTTTTAGCACCTTGTCTTAACTGCTGCAACTTATTTATCATATCACGCGCATAGTAAGATGGAACAAATCTAGCTCTCATGGCCCTTTTCAGCGCATCCCAAGTTCTAGGTAAGTTATTAGGATTTTTCTTTCCATATTCTATCCACCAAACAGAAGCAAAATCTGTAAACTCACTAGTAGCAGCCCTAACACGTGTAGTCTCAGGAAATTCATGACATGCAAACTTTTGATCAACAGCAATCTCCCAAGTGATGTAAGCATCAGGGTCATATTTACCATCAAAAGGGGGTATCTTAAATTTAATCTTACTGAAAGCATCATCATTATTGTGTACCTCGCGTCGGCGGTTGCCACCCATACCTCTACGGTTGTGACGAAGGCGACGTCGATCACGAGTGTCTTGATCATCATGTTCAGTATCACCAGTGTAGTCATCTTCATGACTACCGTGCTCTCGATCTCCCTCCTTTTCTTCTTTATGCTTCTCTTTATCTTCGGTGTGGAAAGCATCAAATCGCCTTAGGAGAGCAGCAAGGCTTTTGTCCACACTAGCAACGGATTCC